>NC_069501.1:1069868827-1070168827 GCF_027579735.1 Bombina bombina | reverse complement strand
AGGAATTGTATTTAATTAATGTATTGATAGTGTAGTGTTAGGTTAATTGTAGTTAATTGTAGGTAGTTTATTTAATGAATTTATTGATAGTGTAGTGTTAGGTTTAATTGTAACTTAGGTTAGTATTTATTTTACAGGTAATTTTGTAATTATTTTAACTATTTTAGCTATTAAATAGTTCTTAACTATTTAATAGCTATTGTACCTGGTTAAAATAAATACAAAGTTACCTGTAAAATAAATATAAATCCTAAAATAGCTATAATATAATTATAATTTATATTGTAGCTATATTAGGATTTATTTTACAGGTAGGTAAGTATTTATCTTTAAATAGGAATAATTTATTTAATAAGAGTTAATTAATTTCGTTAGATGTAAATTATATTTAACTTAGGGGGGTGTTAGGGTTAGACTTAGCTTTAGGGGTTAATCCATTTATTAGAATAGCGGTGAGCTCCGGTCGGCAGATTAGGGGTTAATAATTGAAGTTAGGTGTCGGCGATGTTAGGGAGGGCAGATTAGGGGTTAATACTATTTATTATAGGGTTAGTGAGGCGGATTAGGGGTTAATAACTTTATTATAGTAGCGGTGCGGTCCGCTCGGCAGATTAGGGGTTAATAAGTGTAGGCAGGTGGAGGCGACGTTGAGGGGGGCAGATTAGGGGTTAATAAATATAATACAGGGGTCGGCGGTGTTAGGGGCAGCAGATTAGGGGTACATAGGGATAATATAAGTAGCGACGGTTTACGGAGCGGCAGATTAGGGGTTAAAAATAAAATGCAGGTGTCAGCGATAGCGGGGGCGGCAGATTAGGGGTTAATAAGTGTAAGGTTAGGGGTATTTAGACTCGGGGTACATGTTAGAGTGTTAGGTGCAGACGTAGGAAGTGTTTCCCCATAGCAAACAATGGGGCTGCGTTAAGAGCTGAACGCGGCTTTTTTGCAGGTGTTAGGTTTTTTTTCAGCTCAAACAGCCCCATTGTTTCCTATGGGAGAATCGTGCACGAGCACGTTTTTGAGGCTGGCCGTTTGCGTAAGCAACTCTGGTATTGAGAGTTGAAGCTGCGTTAAAAATGCTCTACGCTCCTTTTTTGGAGCCTAACGCAGCCTTTATGTGGACTCTCAATACCAGAGTTATTTTTATGGTGCGGCCAGAAAAAAGCCGGCGTTAGTTTTTCGGGTCGTTACCGACAAAACTCCAAATCTAGCCGATAGATAGTTCTAAGTGTACACAGGATAATTCTAAATAATAATTATTAAGGCATCAAAGTACACAAACAATAAATCTAAAGACTAGATGAAATAGTAATAAATGCATCATATAACATTAAAAATGTAGAAGAAGAAAACTACATAATTGGTGACAGAAAAGCAAATATTTTTTGCATTGTTGGTAACAGAAAAAAATATATTTAAAATAATAAGAAGACATTGCTGAGTTATCTATAAAGCAGAAAGATAATACTCCCTTTAATTCTTAATCTGGACATGAGAGTGGGCACAAACCATGAATGCCCTACATTTATAAACTTTAAAGTTATTAATAATTAATTATCAATAAAATAACTAACATCACATTCCCTATTCATGCCAGTTGGATGGCGTGTTTTGAGTTTTAAAATCCAGTATAATTCTTTCTTCTCTAAAATTTTGGATTTGTTGCCTCCTCTTGGGGGAACTGTAGCTATGTTTATAATTTGTAAAGACAAATCTGCTTCATTTGAAAGATGGACATAGTTAAATTGGTTTGCAACTGCAGAATCAGAGTCATAGTTTTTAGTGTCCCTGATGTGTTCATTAAATCTGGTTCTAACATGACGTGATGTCATGCCTACATACTGGCAGAAAAAAAGTTTGCATGTAAGCAGATAAACTGCATATTGAGTAGAGCAATTAGCATAGAAATCTATGTTATAGATGTTATTATCAGCAGTACAACGAAAAGTTTCACCCTGAAGTATATTAGGACAAGCATAGCAAATTTTTGCCCCACATTTATAAGTACCTTTTTTAGACAACCAATTTTTTGTCATGCCTTGAGATGTATTCCTAACCATACTGGGAGACAATATTTGTCCCAATGTCTTGGATTTTTTTAGGGACAAACTTGTATTTATGAATGTATTTGCTAAGAACATCATCTGTGGCCAATATCGGTAGATGCTTTTTGAGAATATTTACTATTTCCTGATATTGTTGACTAAATTCAGTAGTAAAAACTATCGAATCATCAAAGCTATCTTCTCTAGACCTTGTATGTTGCGTACCTTGGTGATAGTTACTAACCATTCTTCTACATTTTTCTAGCTTGTGAAACTTATATCCTCTTTTAGTTAATCTATTTCTAAGTTCTATAGACTGCTGTTCATAGATGTTATCAGATTTGGTATTGCGTCTAATTCTGATAAATTGTGATTTAGGTATAGATTCAATGAGGTGTTGTGGGTGTTGAGAGGTGGCATGAAGTATGGTATTACCAGCTGTTATTTTTCTAAACGTTTTAGTCACAATATTATTATCAATGATTTGAAGGGTTAGCTCCAAGTAATTAACACTTACTCTACTAAATTCCCCAGTGAATTTTAAACCCATCTCATTGTTATTGCAGAATTCAATGAATTCATGAAACAATGTATCATTAATTGGTTTTTTGATTATGAAAAGAAGGTCATCTATGTAGCGTACTAATAATTCTATATCCTCACACCATGGATTCACTGGCGTATAGACATAGCGTAGCTCCCACCAGACGACAAAGATGTTGGCAAAAGAGGGCGCATACTTAGCCCCCATGGCGGTGCAACAGGTTTGTAAATAATATTGATTGTCGAATAAAAATTAATTATGCGACAAAAGAAACCTCAAATATATTCAATTGTAGGGGAATCTAGGTCAAAATCCCTATGCAAAAAGAACTCTACGGCCTGAATACCTAAATGTTGGGGAATAGAAGTGTATAAGGAAGTAATGTCTATAACAAGCCAAGAAAAATTAGATTGCCAGTTGATGTCATCTAACGTATTTAAAAGATGTGAGCTATCCCTAAGGTGACTAAGTTGGGAAGTAGCAATGGGCTGTAATATGGAATCTAACCATTCTCCTAGTGGTTCAAATATGGATCCAATACCGGCCACTATGGGTCTACCCGGGGGGGAATCTAAACTCTTATGTATTTTAGGTACATGATGGAACACTGGGCATATTGGATTTTCAGGTACCAAGGAATTCATATCCTGTTCTTTAAAAACTCCTAAGGTGATTCCATCTGCTATTAGTTGTTTTAGACTATTTTTAAAGATGTTAGTAGGATTGCTGTTCAATAATCGATATATGCCTGTGTCAGACAACTGTCTGTGAGCTTCATTAAAATAGCTAGTCTTGTTCATGACTACAATGCTGCCTCCCTTATCAGAATTACGTATAACAATATTGTCATTATCATGTAAAGACTTAATGGCTTGTCTTTCTTTATACATAAGATTAGGGGAGGCAGCATTGTTGCCAATACTATTTTCCAACTGTAGTATATCAGCCTGGACAGCTTTTTGGAAGGCATTTACCAAAGGACCCCTGAAGTTCTTTGGATAAAATTCAGAATGATGTTTAGGAGGTCGAGGCACATTATTTGGATAAGAATCTTGATTATTATAATTATCTGAGTACAGATCTTCCAATGTAGTTAAAGCACAAGCATCCTGAAATGCTAAATGAGAGATATTAGGATTGCTTTTAACACTTACTACAATTTTTTTTTTTTGTCTTTGTATTTTGGAGCATTCAACCCGTTATTGAATCTGGACCAAGTGAGCAAGCAAGAAAGAGATGAAAAACGGTTATATGAACAATAATATAAACAATAAACATTTTTAAACCATTTAAAAACATTAAAAAATATTCCCTAACGTAGGGAGTTTAAACATTAAACTAGACCCAGGAGGGGTCACAGTAGATAGTCTTGTATTATTGTGGGGGGGAAATAGCAGTGTATAAGTACCACTATAGCTTCCCTTTGAGAGTCTATTGGTCTATTGGGGGTAGCCTGTTTTAAGGTCTTGGAGTTTGGAACTGAGAGGAGTAGAGAGGGGGAGAGGTAATCTTTATGTAGCATTATTTCAAGTTGGAAGGGCAGGGTGGTTTGGGTAGGGTGTAAATGTTTGAACATTCTTCTCAGATGAGAGAGAAGAGGATATTTTGTGCATCAGCCATGGCGGCTTGTTTTTGGATTAAGGAAAGTAAAACAGAGTTTCATGGTGGATCCATGGTGTATGAGCTTGGCTGGTTTGTTGTTGAAGTAGTTGTTTTGTGCTTTTTTGTTACGGTGGACCATTTTTGACGTGGTGGTTTCATTTAGCGGTCTTGGTCACATAGTTGTCTGAAGCTGGTTCTGCGATTTGTGGTAGTGCTGGTTGCGGGATGCGCAGCTGTGAGCAAAACTTTATCAGGTCTTCGAGATCTCTTTTGGTAACTTATTTGTTGTCTTTCAAGACTTTAAGAGAAAAGGGAAAGCCCCAGCAGTAGGGAATGCTCAATTCTCGTAGGAGAGATGTGAGAAATCCAACTTCTTTTCTTCTGGAAAGTGTAAGAGGGCTGTGATTATTTGTAAGGAGTCTCCATTCAATTTTGATAGGTGCTTTCTTCCTAGCTGCTGTCTATAGTTTCTCCTTATCTTTAAAGTTGTGGCATCAAAGTATAATGTCCCTCGGTGGGGCCGAAGCTGGTGGCTTGGGTCTTAGCAGTCTATGCACTCTGTCTATCGAGATATTGGTGTCTTCTTCGTTCTCTAAGAGGAAACTAAATCGATCTTGAATGTATTGTGGTAGCGCTGTAGCGAGCATGTTTTCAGAGATTCCTCTGATTCTGAGGTATTTCTATTTAGCATTCGTTTCGATTGCGGTGCTTGTCAGTCGTGGTAGATTTTACCTTGTGGGACTGCTGACATCTCCCTTGTGTGGCCGCTCCATTGTTATGGCGGAGTAGGCCGAAAGCCTTATGGTACATACAGTTCCAGGCTTGCGAGGTGATCGTCTCCTGCTGTATTATTCCAACCGGCGTTTATATATCTGGTCGGCAAGTGAAGTAATGTATTTTGTGCCGGCCCTTGTGTTCTTTTATTCTGGGCTCATGTTTTTGAGGTAGGGTCAGTTGGTCTCGTGTGAGTATGCTGTGTGTTGCGCATTTAGAAAATATGGCGTTCTTACATCTCATGCATCAGGTCCGGTTTGTGTGGTGGAATAGCGATGTTGACCGTAATAGCCTTCAATCTTGTACTCCTTATCCTCTTCCTTGCTCTCAGACTGTTTTCGGGTAGGTTAAGCTGTTTTCTGGTCCTTCATTGTGCTCTCTAGATGATAGCCACACGGAGCCCATACAAATGCCTCTTTAGGGGCAATGGGTAGATTTTATTTTTTTAGATTTAGGTCTTTTTTATTTTGGGGGGGGGTTTGGTGGGTGGGGGTTTTACTGTTACACTACTGTGTAGTTGATTTCTTCATTGCAATGCCCTACAAAAGGCTCTTTTAAGGGCCATTGGTAGTTTATTGTTAGATTAGGGGGGTTAATTTTAGGGTGTTTTTTTTTTTGTTTTATAGGGGTATTGGATTAGGTTTAATTTTTTTATTTTGGATAAGCTTGTTTATTATTTTTCGTAATTCTAGAGTTTGTTATTTTTTTGTAATGTTAGGATTTTGTTTTTTTCATAGTGTTATTTAAATTTTGTAATTTAGGATTTTTTTTGATATATTTTATTTTTTGAAGAAGTAATGTTAGGTTTATTTATAGTTTAACCTTAGGTTTTATTTATTTGACATGTAAGTTTTTATTTATTTTAAGGTAGTTAATATAAGTTAAAGCAGTTTAATTTAAAGTTAACGGGTGTTAAGTTAAGGCGTTAATAGTTTGATTTTAGTAGTAGCGATGTGGGGGGACGGCGGTTTAGGGGTTAATAGGTTTAATATAGTATTTGCGATGTGGGGGGATGGTGGTTTAGGGGTTAATAGGTAGTTTATGGGTGTTAGTGTACTTTGTAACATTTTTGTTATGAGTTTTGTGAAACATTTTTGTTTTGCAAAATCCTTAACTACTTGTCTTTGATTGCGGAATGGATTGTTATGGTATAAACTATAATGCTAGCGGAATAGCCTGACCTCACAACCTATAATTCAGGTGAGCTGAACATTCCTCACTCAAATGCCATTTTATAAATGCAGAATGGATCGTTGCGGTGTAGACTTAAACGCTTGCGGAATAGCCGTACTGCGCGACTTGTAATATGGGTGAGTTGGCTATTCCGCTCACAAAGGCCAATTTTTCAGCAATATAGCCATACCGCACAACTTGTAATCTAGGTTAGTATGCACCCAGGCAAAAGGATTGAACAGGTAGTGCTTGAATCAACCTACTGTATGTAATACACTATAGTATATTCACATCTATCCAATTTCCTTACACTAAACTCTCTTCTTGACCCACTGCAATCTGGATTTCGTCCCCATCACTCCACAGAGACAGCAATTGTCAAGGTTACCAACGACCTACTTACAGCAAAATCCAAAGGCCACTTCTCTCTGCTTATCCTCCTTGATCTGTCTGCAGCCTTTAACACTATTGGCCACCCTCTTTTGCTCCAAACCCTCCAATCCTTCGGCATCTGCGACATAGCTCGCTTGTGGTTCTCTTCCTATTTATCTAACCATACCTTTAGTGTAGCCTTCTTCGGAGCATCCTCTGCCCCATTACCACTTTTTGTTGGGATACCTCAAGGCTCTGTCCTCTGTCCCCTTCTCTTTTCAATCTACACATCATTATTAGGTTCCTTTAATAAATTCCCACGGGTTTCAATACCATTTGTATGCCGATGACACCCAAATCTACCTCTCTGCACCAGACCTACCTCCTTCCTTACTAACCCGTGTCACTAACTGTCTTTCTCATATCTCATCTTGGATGTCCTCTCACTACCTTAAGCTAAATCTCTCCAAAACTGAACTATTTATTCCTTATTTACTCTTCCAAAATCTTCACCCCCCAATTATCTATAACTGTTGATAATTCCATAATTACCCCTACCCTGCATGCCCGATGTCTTGGGGTCACACTTGACTCAGACTTTTCCTTCACTCCTCAAATTCAGTCCTTGGTAAAAGCCTGCCACTTCCACCTTAAAAAAATATATCTAAAATTAGAAATTTCCTTACACAAGACACAACTAAAATTTTAATCCACTCTCTCACCCTTTCCCGCCTTGACTACTGCAACTCCTTCCTCTCTGGTCTACCTAGCTGCCTAGCTCCTTTACAATCCACAATGAATGCCTCTGCCAGGCTTATCCTCCTTACACGTCACTCTTCATCTGCCAATCCCTTCACTGGCTTCCTCTTGCCTCCAGGGTTAAACACAAAATCCTCACTCTGACATACAAAGCCCTCAACTTCACTGCTCCCCCCTACATTTCAGACCTTGTCTCCATATACTCTCCCTCCCGTCCCCTTCACTCTGCTCATGATCTCCTCCTCTCCTCCTCTCTTGTTACTTCCTCACATTCCCGTTTACAGGACTGGCTCCAATCTTGTGGAACTCCCTGCCTCGCTCCACAAGACTCTCCCCTAGTTTTAACAGCTTCAAGTGCTCCCTAAAGACTCTACTATTCAGGGATGCATACAACCTACACTAACCTTTCCTTCCTCCATTGCTTTCCACTTGAACCCCTTAGAATGTAAGCCTATGAGCCTAGCTGTTTTCAGATCGCCTTCATAAGAGCTGACTACAACAGTGCAACTCTCGGCAGGACCCTCTACCCATTTGATCCCTATAAATGTTATCCTGTATACTGACTATGTTTATAGCGCTGCTGAATCTGTTGGCGCTCTACAAATACCTGATAATAATAATATTATATACTGTATATATGTATTTGCTTTAAAGTGGCATGAAAGTCAAAAGTAAACATTCATAGTTCAGAGGCAGCTTATAATTTTACAATTTTAACAGATTTTTCAATGTACTTCTATTATTCATTTGAATTCATTCTATTGGTATCTTTTGTTGAGAAGTATTCCTAGGTAGACTATGCACTACTGATTGATGGCTACTTATGTATGCTTTTTGTTATTTATATTTAGCTCTCTTGCTGCCCATTTAGAAAAAACAAAAAACCCTAATTTGATACAAAAAAAACCCAAAGATGGTGCTCAAGTTAAATCCGGGTGGTGGTGCTACATTTTCATCCCAGTGGTGGTCCATCTTAATCTCGGCAGTGATCTTCTTATCTTTATCTTTGCGGCGCTCTTCATGTGGTCACCAGCCGTACACTGAATTTTGAATGCTTGGTACCCCCTTTATATAGGGGTACCCTTGCAAACCTATTGGCTGATTTTCAAATTCAAATTAGCCAATAGGAAAAGCTTTCATTCTATTGGCTGAATTTTAAATTGAAAATCAACCAATAGGAATGCAAGGGTACTACTATATAAAAGGAGTACCTCACATTAAAAATTCAGTGTGCGACTGTTGACCGCATGAAGAGGATGTTGGGGATGGAAGATAAGGAAATGGATGAAAAGCGCTGCCGGGATGAAGAGAGGAAGATCACAGCCAGGATGAAGATGGAGCGCCACTGCCAGGATTCATCTTTGGTGAGTACCATCCTTCGGGTTTAGTGTTTTTTTTTTTTTTTGGGGGGGGGGGTTAATTGAAGAGTTTGGTAGACTTATTTTTTTAAGAAATAGAGCTGACACTGGGAAAGCTCTACAAAGACTATTTTTGTAGATGTTTAGTGTTAGTGTTTTTTTTTTTTTTAAAGGTACTGTTAGGTTTTTATTTTTACAGGTAAGGTTAGTCTGTTTTATGGTAACAGGGGGTGTAAGGTTGGGGGTTTAGATGTTAGTGGGTTACTTTGCAATATGGGGGTGGGTTGGTTTGGGAGTTAATAGTGTAGTGGGTTACTTTGCAATGGGGTTGTGGCGCTTTAGGGGTTAATAGTGTAGCTGATACTTGGCGGTGGGATATGTGGTGGTTTAGGGGTTTAATAGTGTAGGGAGTACTTTGCGGTAGGCTATGTGGTGGTTTAGGGGTTAATAGTGTAGTGGGTTACTTTTCTGTGGGCTATATGGCAATTTAAGGGTTAATAGTGTATTGGATTACTTTGCGGTGGGCTATGTGGCTGTTTAGGGGCTATTAGAGTGGGGGACTTATGGCAATTTAGGTTAGCACTCTCCATTGAAGTCAATGGTATAGTACGTTAAAGCAGTTGCGATATTCTAACTTCTGCTCTTTACATGCGTTGGGTTAGCACGCAAGTGTAAAATATTTACTTTCAACTTGTAATAATAATAAAAGAGCAGAAGTCGAGTGAGTTTAGCATGCGAGCGGGAGTGGTAATTACCGCTCCACTCTTAATCTAGCCCTATGTGTTTAACATGTTAGCAGGGGCTAATTAGTTATATGCAAGCAACAGTACAATAATAAAAACATCTCACGTATTGCAGTATTTTCTTTTTGCACTTTTATGTCTCTTTAAGGTAGTAAAAAATATAGAAATATCAGGATATAGCTTTTTATTAAAATATTTTAAAAAATACAGGTTAACACATTCCTGAGCTGAATGTTTTCTATATGCTAGAGAAAAGCCTTAGTATTAGTACAAATTACAAGAGAGAACTCATTTTATCACATATTAGTTATTATTCTGAGACCTCTGGAGCTGTTGAATAAATAACATTTTATATTTCATTGAAAAGTCACCCATTTCACATTATGATAAATTCAAAATATTTTATTGGATAATTTTTCACAATAGATTGTTACATTTTTCATACAAAGAAAAACCTCTAGGAGAAACAATAAATACAACAACAGTGTCATAAATATACTATACAAATCATCCCTCTTTACAAGAGAGACATGTAGAACATCTGAAGAAACAGAAAGGGCTTTTGTTTTATCATAACAAGAAAATATTGAAGCAGGCAAAGTAATGGGCATATTGCACAGCCTTGTAGAGGATTTTCCTAGGATCTGAAGTGCAGTGATCAATCAAAATCTGAGTTGTGACAGGCAGTTAATGCTTTCAATTCTGTTCCATTGTATTCCATCATCTAAACTACAGCAAAGGTGAGCAAATGTGTCAGATTCCACAACAGGTCAGAATCTAAGTTTATCCCACACAATCAGAATGAGCCAGAGTTTAACCTTTTGTTCCCTAGAAAGGACATATTGAAATTCTGTTGTGTTTAAAGTGAAGGGTGGTGTGTGTGTGTGTGTGTGTGGGGGGGGGGGGGGGTTGGTAGATTTCCTTGTCTCTGTTGGATTTTCTTGTCTCGGATCACAAGCAAAAAAAAGAGTCTTTTTTTACGGTGAGAAAACAAAATGTCTATCAAAATAATATAGCTGATTTCAACTGTTTTCCATGCATAATTTTAATTTCTTAAATTATTGAATTTTTTTCTTCTTATTTTTATTTGGAAAAATGAAAAAAAAAAAGTGTTTGCCTAAGCATAGAAACTTTGTGAAATAAAGTAAAAATATTAGTTTACATAGCAGCTAACATTCAGTAAATGTAAAGGGATGTGAGATCTGTTTTATTGTTGTAATAAATAAAAGCACTAAGCAGTGGCTTATACTTTATAGAAATAATTGCAATATATATTATTCATCATTTTAAATGTAATGTACATTTTATTTTTATTTTTTTAAACTTCATTGGTGCAGTGTCCATTACTTCTTGTCACAGTCCTACAAGAGGCTGTGGTCTCTACAGGAAGGCTTATCTCTAGAGAAGCTGGGTAGACTAGATAAACAGGGAGTCAGATTTGCCCATGATCAGAACAGACAAAATGCATCTTAAGTTCCAAAAGTCTCCAATTTTATCTCCCTGAGGGCAGTGGCTACGCTGAAAATGGCTATTTGCACATTTTGCAAGAAAACAGGCAAGTTAGTTGCTGTTTTTTTTACACAATCTGGAGCCTTTAAAGTGGCAGTCAAGTCCAAAAAAACCTTTCATGATTTAAATAGGGCATGCAATTTAGACAACTTCCCAGGTTGATAGGGTAATTTGTCATCCAGACCCTTTACATAGAACAGTTTGCTGTCTTCCAGGGGCTCGTGTTAGGCATATTGTGGAGCGTATTGATAGATTGTTAGAGGGATGCGGGTCTGATCCTGCAGTCATGGTGCATATTGGTACTAATGAAGAAATCAGTGGGAGATGGAGAGTCCTAAAAAATGACTTCAGGGAGTTAGGTAGCAAGCTTAAAGCAAGGACCTCCAAAGTAATATTTTCTGAGATATTACCAGTGCCGTGTGTTAACTCAGTAAGGCAGAAGGAGCTAAGGTCTGTTAATTCATGGCTAAAAACATGGTGTAAAAATGAGGGGTTTGACTTTTTAGAACACTGGGCTGATTTTTCACTAGGGTACAAATTGTACAGTAAGGATGGATTGCACCTGAATGACATGGGTGCAGGTGTGTTGGGGGAAAGGATGGTAGCACGTTTAGAGAACCTTTTAAACTAGGCAAAGGGGGGGAGGGTCAATTAGAACAAAATAGAACAGAGAGATCAGTGTCTGAATATGTCACTCCCTTAATATCTCAAGGAAGGGATGACTTAAGAAATGTCACATTAGAAAGTATAGAGGAAAGTACACCAAGTAGCAGCAGAAAGCACATGAAAATTAAATGTATGACAACAAATGCAAGAAGCATGACAGGTAAAATGGGGGAGCTGACGCTCTTAGTTGCAGAAGAGGACTATGATGTTATCAGTATAACTGAAACTTGGTGGGATGATTCACATGACTGGGCAGTTAACTTAGAGGGGTATACATTATTTAGGAGGGACAGGAATAATAAAAGGGGTGGAGGAATCTGCATGTATATTAAACCTACAATAAGGGAAGATATTTATGATACAAGTGACAATGTAGAGACCCTGTGGGTTGAAATAAAGAGTGGGGGGAAAAATCCTAAAAAAATATTACTAGGAACATGCTACAAGCCTCCCAACATTAGTGACCCGGAGGAAACTCAACTACTTATCCAAATAGGTAAGGCTGCTAATAACAGTGCTGTAATTATGGGAGATTTTAACTACCCTGATATAAACTGGGCCAATGAAACTAGTAATTCAGCTAAGGGGGATAGATTTTTAAATGTTCTCAGGGATAACTTCTTGTCACAATTAATAGAGGAGCCAACTAGGAGTAAAGCTATATTGGATTTAGTGCTATCAAACAATACAGATATAATATCAAACATAGAAGTTAAAGAACATTTGGGTAACAGTGATCATAACATGGTCACATTTGAAATCTCTTTTCATATGCAGTGTTTTAAAGGCTTAACTAAGACTTTTAATTTCAAGAAAGCAAAATTCAACGATTTAAGGAAATCATTAAATAATATAAATTGGGACAATGTATTTTCTAATAAAAATACAGAGGATAAATGGATAATATTTAAAAATTTGTTAAATAAATATACATATCAATACATACCATATGGTTATAAAAATAAAAATAAAAAAACTAAGCCGTTATGGCTAAATAAAAATGTGTTAAAAGAAATTAGGAAAAAACGTAGGGCATTTAAATTATTAAAAGAAAATAGTACAGACTCAGCATACAATATTTATAAGGAATGTAACAAAGCATGCAAAAAAGCAATCAAATTAGCCAAAATTGAAAATGAAAAATTAATTGCCAAGGATTCTAAGTCTAACCCTAAAAGGTTCTTTAAGTACATAAATAGCAAAAAGTCTAAGAAGGATAATATAGGTACATTAAAATGTGTGGAGGGTAGCATGATAAATAATGACAGGGAGAAGGCTGAGGTACTAAACCAGTTTTTTTCTTCAGTATACACAAGAGAGGAACCATTGAATGATACTTTGGAACAGAATAGAACATGCCAGTCCATACCACTAACTGGGTTTTGTTTAGCGGATATCAGGAAAAAACTAAAAAATATTAAGGTAAATAAAACTCCAGGCCCAGATGGAATACACCCAAGGGTGTTAAGTGAACTTAGCACTGTTATAGACAAACCTTTACTCTTAATTTTTCAAGACTCATTATCCTCAGGCATGGTACCCCAGGATTGGCGTAAAGCTGATGTGGTGCCACTCTTCAAAAAGGGAAGCAGGGATGATCCAGGAAGCTATAGACCAGTTAGTCTGACATCAATAGTGGGGAAGATATTTGAAGGGATTATAAGGGATTATATTGATGAGCATATTCGTGTAAACAAGATTATGAGTTCTAATCAGCATGGCTTTAGGAGAAATAGATCATGTCAAACTAATCTAATTAGATTCTACGAGGAAGTAAGTAAAAATATAGATAAAGGGGAATCAGTTGATGTGATATACTTAGATTTTGCAAAGGCATTTGATACAGTGCCACATGAGAGATTAATGCACAAAATTAAGGGACTGGGAATAGCTGAAAATGTTAGCTCATGGATAAATAACTGGATAAAAGATAGGGAGCAACGAGTAGCAGTAAATGGATCATACTCAGATTGGACAAAGGTAATCAGTGGCGTCCCCCAGGGATCAGTACTGGGCCCTGTTCTTTTTAATATTTTTATAAATGACTTGGAGCAAGGATTAAATAGCGACATCTCTATTTTTGCAGATGATACTAAGTTAAGTAAGGTCATTAGGTCAGAGCAGGATGAACTCTCTTTGCAAAGGGATTTGCTAAAATTAGAACTATGGGCAAGTGAATGGAAAATGAGATTTAATACGGAAAAATGTAAGGTTCTACATTTTGGAAGTAAAAATAAGCAGGCTATGTATTTTTTAAATGGGACAAGACTTAGCCAAACACAGGAGGAAAGGGATTTGGGAGTAGTAATAGATAACAAGCTAAAGATGAGTGCACAATGCAGGGCAGCGGCTTCAAAGGCTAATAAGATACTAGCATGTATTAAAAGAGGCATTGATTCAAGGGAGGAAAGCATAATTCTGTCATTATATAAAGCCCTGGTAAGACCTCACCTTGAGTTTGGAGTGCAGTTCTGGGGACCGATTGCTAAAAAAGATATTGCAGAACTAGAAAAAGTTCAGAGAAGGGCCACAAAGCTAATAAGGGGATTGGAGAAATTAACCTATGAGGAGAGGCTAGCCAAACTGGGTCTGTTCTCTTTAGAAAAAAGGCGCTTGAGAGGTGACATGATTACTTTATATAAATATATTCAAGGCCCATATACAGAGATGGCAGAAGCTCTTTTTATTCCAAGAAAATTGGTTCTGACAAGAGGTCATAATTTAAGGTTGGAGGAAAGGAGATTTAATCTCCTGCAACGGAAACGTTTTTTCACTGTAAGAGCAATAAAATTGTGGAACTCATTACCAAAGGAGGTAGTGAATGCCAATACCATAGATACATTTAAAAATAGTCTGGATAAATTTCTGTATATAAACAAAATTCATGGATATGATTGCTAGTATTAAATGGGTCACATTTTAATGGGGTTATTTAAGCTTAACTGGAGCTTTTTGTAAGTATTTTAGATTTGTATAGGTTGAACTCGATGGACTTCAGTCTTTTTTCAACCTTATCTACTATGTTACTATGTTACTATGTATGTTACTTTTATCACCAATTTTGCTTTATTCTCTTAGTATTCTTAGTTGAAAGCTAAACCTAGGAGGTTCATATGCTAATTTCCTAGACCTTGAAGACTGCCTCTAATCTGAATGCATTTTGATCACTAGAGGGCATTAGTTCATGTGTTTCATATAGATAACATTGAGCTCATGTACGTGAAGTGACCTAGGAGTGAGCACTGATTGGCTAAAATGCAAGTCTGTCAAAAGAACTGAAATAAGGGGGCAGTCAGCAGAAGTTTAGATACAAGGTAATTACAGAGGTAAAACGTGTATTATTATAACTGTGTTGGTTATGCAAAACTGGGGAATGGGTAATAAATGGATTATCTATCTTTTTAAACAACAAAATGCTGGTGTTGACTGTCCCTTTAAGGGAGATCTGGTATACCCAGAGCAGGTGCAAAAATGTACCCATGAATAGAGACTGCATTCAGGTAAGGTGGTGGATAGGAGCTCATTGTATTTAAAACAGATTCAGGAATACCATTAAAAAGGGTTGTGCCCTCTCTTTCCCACCCCCACTAGGAGGTTGATTTCTTCTAAAGCCTTTTGTTTTAGATAGCTTTTTTTAACCAGTACTATTGTACTGAAATGTTTAGCATAGGTGGAGGTTTCAACCTGAAAAGCATATATTTCACATGGCAAAATAAAGGTAAATTATCTATTTGTAAACCATATAATATACTCCAGCAGGTAAAATAGATCAGTGTTTCTCAACTTCAGTCCTCAAATACTCCTAAAAAGTCCAGATTTTCATTCTATCTTAACTAGAACAAAGGTAAAATAATCAGCTGATGGGTGAGAGCAGGTTGGTAACCATGGTTACTTTTCAACTGATTATTTAACCTTTGCTCTAGTAAGATATCATGAAAATGTGACCTGTTAGGGGTACTTGAGGACAAGACTTGAGAAACACTGAACATGATTATTGGGAACACATTAAAGGGGAAACATTTTTACAGTATGCTGTCCCTTTAACTCCACTATCATGGTAAGGGTCTTAAAGCAAGCAAACTGTTATACCATGTATTCTTGTAAGCATAGTAAGTCTTTCCTGTGTTCATATGGGCCGTCGATTTGCAGTGATGCTGTAATTTTTTAGGTACTAGCTTTTCAATACACAGCGCAGAAAAATATTGCCTTCATATAAGGAGTCTGTATAGTTTATGTTTAATTCATAAAAGGAATGAGCCACTATTCGCTCTGTGTCATTTATGTTTGTGGTTCTCAACTCCAAACTTCAGCTTGTTCCCACAGGCTAGAATTTCAGAATAGCTCAGTTAAGCCATAAATAATTATTCACCCATTTTAATTGAGCCATCTGAGCCCAAGCTATGATTGGTCTGTTGGGAGATGCATCAAGATCATAGTTTCAGTTTCCATCTCCATTGTTTTACGGCTTAAATGCTATAATTAATATTCCACTTCATTACATATTAATACACAGAGACAATATGTACACAGCATTCATCCAAAAACAGAAGCATTCACACACACTATCATTCTCACTCGGATTTTCAATATACTAAGCAAAATTTCACAGTGTTGTATCAATACACCGATAGATTTTTACGCTTTGTCCAAATTCTTATGATAGTTGTGAAAAGAATTCAGCTCTACAGAATGCTTGCGGTGTTCTTCTCTCTCCCGTTCATGTTCTGGGTCATAGTTACCCTTCAGAATGGACAGTCTATCCAGAGGACCTCCCTCAATAGGGAAAAGTAGATAATTATAGATAATGGAGGCAAAGATTCCACCAACAATTGGACCAACCCAGAATACCTGTATAAATATTAAAAATAAATTTCATCTATATATATATAAGCTTGGTATCATATGAGAAAATATGATACAGTAAATGCATTTTAAATAACATCAACTACAGACATGAAAGTCAAAATTACATTTCTTTTATTATCTTATCTTATTATTTCTCTTTTGCAAGGGTTAAACACACAGTTATATGCAAATAACTGTGGAAAATAAAATGATCTAACATATTTAAGACATTTATGTCTAAGTTACAAAGGCCACATTTACACAGTTGTCGAAAATGAGTTATTGTCGGTTGCTAAACATGATTTTTAGACGTGCACAGCAAAAAAAGTTGTTTAGTTTTCATTAGTTAATTAAATAATTTGGTTTTGGTAAATTAGATAAGTTGAATAAATAATTTAGTTTCAGCAAATTAGTTATGTTAATTAAATCATTTTTCTGATCCATTCGTTATTTCGGATCCATTCTTTATTCATATTCATTATTCTAAAGTTTGTATATAATGAATATGAATAAAGAATGGATCTGAAATAATGAAAGAATCAGAAAAACAATTTAACTTAATATAAGGAATATACTGAAACAAAATTATCTAAACCGCCGCCCCCCCACATCGCCAAAACTAAATAAAACCTATTAACCTCTAAACCGCTGTCCCCCCACATTGCCAACACTAAATAAAAACCTATTAACCTCTAAACCACCATCCCCCACATCGCCAACACTAAATAAACTTATTAACCTCTAAACTGCCGCCCCCCACATTGCCAAAACAAAATAAACCTATTAACCCCTAAACTGTTGGGTATGTCGGTTTAGAGGTTAATAGGTTTATTTAGTGTTGGCAATGTGGGGGGGGGGGCGGTATAGAGCTTAATAGGTTTAGTTAGTGTTGGTGATGTGGGGGTATGGTGGTTTACACGTTAATAGGTTTATTTAGTTTTGGCGATGTGGGGGGCGGCGGTTTAGATTTATAGGTTTAGTTAATGCTGGCGATGTTGGGGGGACAAAATAAACCTATTAACCCCTAAACTGTTGGGTATGTCGGTTTAGAGGTTAATAGGTTTATTTAGTGTTGGCAATGTGGGGGTGGGCGGTATAGAGCTTAATAGGTTTGGTTAGTGTTGGTGATGTGGGGGTATAGTGGTTTAGACGTTAATAGGTTTATTTAGTGTTGGCGATGTGGAGGGACGGCGGTTTAGGGGTTAAAAGGTTTAGTTAGTGCTTTAGTTAGTGTTGCCGATGTGGGGGGATGGCGGTTTAGAAAAGATTAGTTAGAATGAATAAGAATGGATCCGAAAATTTGAAAACTGATTTATTCGTTTTCGGGATTTTAGTTATGGTGCTGATTTGGAAATTCGGATTCATCGAAAACTAAATTCGGCCGAAACGAATTGCACATGTCTTATTTTTTTCTTTTTAGCACTTAAAGGGACATTGTACTAAAAAATGTGTTACCAGTGACTTGTCATAGTAGCTGCAGAGTGTAAGATGTATAGAAAATTGTTTTGTTACGTTTATCTTTGTATATGAAACAGCATTTTTTTCTGATTGAAATCTTTGTCCACTGCTCCCAAGAACATGCATATATACATGATCTGAGCATTCAGCAGCAGACTTCCTAATCTTATCCCTCTCTCTTTCTAAATGCCTCCATATCTTAACACTCTGTCTACACACAATGGGCAATATTTAGGGCCTGATGCTAAAAGCATTGTCACAACAGCACTATGTTATAAAGGGGTTGCCTGTCATTTTTTTTATAAAGGGATGAAATCAGTGTTAGAAGGCAGTCTCCCCAAGAGGCGTTTTACCCTACTTAACTGTGGGGGGCAATGTTTCTCTGACACTGGCGGAAGAGCATCGCAACCAGCATTTTTAGGTTCAGATGTAGGTTATAAATAAGTATATAAATAAAATCCCAGTTATGGTGAAACCTCTTTTAAGGATGTAGGAATCTTTTTAACCCCTTAACAGCTGTGACATACCCTGTACGTCGCTGCTCTTTAAGGGATTGTTTGGGTGTAATAACGCGGGTCTTGCCACGAGCGGCAAGTCCACGCTATTAGGCCTTCCCTCCCTCCTTAGGCTTGCTAAAATAGCGTAGTCTTGTGAAAAACATACCCCCATAGAAACACCAACGACGTAGAGGGTATGTTGCTGGTCATTAAGGGGTTAAATGCATAATCATTTAAAATATGTTTTGTTTCTGCTTGACCTGATCAACAATGACCAGCAGATTCTTACCCAGTGATAAGTAAATTGTCCTGTAATTAGTGCTGGACCAAATGACCTTGCAGGATTCATTGAGCAGCCAGTGAAGTAAATCTGTATATGAAAGACATAACAATAATAATGATTGTATAAAAAACTTTATGCATGATTTAATTGCCATCATTTTCTGTTAAGTACTGATCACAGAACAATATAAATTTGCATTTCCAAACACACATTTCATTCTGCTGCAAGTACTTGCTAAAGAAAGGTGAACTGATTTATTAGTTTAAAGCATTTAAATCATTATCTCTTAAACCAAAAATGTTCTTTCCTTATTCAGATAGAACATATTATTTTTAACAACTTTCCAATTTGCTTCTATTGTGAATTTTGCTTCATTCTCTTGGTATCCTTTATAGAATGTGCAGCAATGCACCACTGAGAGCTCGCTAAGTGCAGTGGTAAACCAATAATAAGAGGTATATATGTGCAGCCACCAATCATCAGCTAGCTCCCAGCTCCTGAGGCTATATAGATATGCTCTTCCACAAAGAATACCAAAAGAACAAAGTGAATTAAATAATAGAAGTAAATTTGAAAGTTGTTTAAAATTATATGCTCTATCTGAATCATGAAAGAAAAAAAAATTGGGTTTCATATCCCTTTAAGAATAAGATGATTGCTAGTTTTCTTACCACTGATGTTATCACTTCTCAACCCTAATTGCTTAAACTGTTACATTTAAAAGGAAAGTAAATATCATGTAATTATAAGACATTTCTGTTGTGTCGCTATAGAATAACATATCAGCCACCAAATTCAATTAACATCCTTTGTTTTACTGTAATTCATTTTCAAAAGCCAAACTCCACCCATCTGATTTATTTGGGGTAGCCAATCTGGGCATCAGTCTACAGACAACATGGCTAGCCACTGTCATAAAGTTAGTATCAAGTACATTGTTTTGCAGATGTTATCTGATAAAGTCAGTTAGGGACAGATATGAAGTAGAGTTAGCCTTGGAAATTCAGCAGTGTGCATTTCAAGTACTGAGAATTAGAAATGGCTCACTTTTCAGAACTAAATTACATGAAAAGTAGGCAAAATAAATAATGAAGATATATTGCAAAGGTGTTTCCTTATACATAACTAAACATTTGAAATAATAATATCAAGATATTTACTGTTCTATTACTTATTCTGCATGAGTAATAATATTCATACCCCAAGGAGATGTCCTAAAGTGACAGAAAGTCCAATTGATAGCGATGGAGATCCCACATTGTCTGTTCGCCGACTGTCAGTTGTGCCAAAAATACACAAAACCAGCTGCATGGTCAGGAAGAGCTCAACCGCCACACCTTTTCCTGGTGTGGTATCATTACTGAGCTAGGGGTTCAGAAGAATATGTGTTACTACCTCAAAATAAAGTCCCTTATGTAACATTGCTAAATAAATCAGATGAGAAATACACCAGCTCCGAACCAGTAGAGCACTTATCCAATAGTAATAAAAAACAGCTTCAGGAGTCAGTAAAATTGTTGTTTGGGGCAAACCTTTATACCTCTCAGTCACATGTCTGTTTGGTTACTTCTTAGATACACCATACAAAGGATTAACCAAAATATAAATAACACGTTAAATAGGCGATGAAGTAAAAATGTATTTTTATTTATGATTATTATTATCAGGTTTGTAGAGTGCCAACAGATTCCGCATCAGATAGAGTGTAAAAAACACACTTTCGGCTAGATTAAGAGTTTTGCGTTATGAGCGGCTCGGTACTAACTTGAAAGTTATTTTCACCGCTCACCTCCCTATAATGCTGCTATTACAGGTTTGCAAAAACCTGGTGTTAGCAGGCAATATGGCAGCGTTGAGCTTCATACCGCACCCAAATACCAGCGCTGCTTTGAGCTGGTTTTACATGCTTGTGCATGATTTTTCCGTAGACATCAATGCAACACCTGCAATAAAGGAGAGTAAAGCTCCGTAATGCAGCCTCATAGATTCCTATGGGGAAAGAAAATGTATGTTTACACCTAACACCCTAACATAACCCCTGACTCTGAGTCTAAACACCCCTAATCTGCCGCCCCCGACATCTACATTACACTTATTAACCCCTAATCTGCTGCCCCCAATGTCGCCGCCACCTACCAACACTTATTAACCCCCAATCTGCCGACCCCAATGTCACCGCCACCTACCTACACTTATTAACCCCTAATCTGCTGCCCCCAAACGTCGCTGCCGCCACTATACTAAAGTTATTAACCCCTAAACCTCTGGCCTCCCACATCACTAACACTAAATAAATATATTAACCCCTAAACCTAACCCTAAGTCTTACCCTAACCCTAACACCCCTAACTTTAATATAATTAAAATAAATCTAAATAAATCTTACTATTATTACCTAAATAATACCTATTTAAGACTAAATATTTACCTGTAAAATAAACCCTAAGCTAGCTACAATATAACTAATAGTTACATTGTAGCTATCTTAGGTTTTATTTTTATTTCACAGGTAAGTTTGTATTTTTTTAACTAGGTTGATTAGTTTGTAAATAGTTATTAACTATTTACTAACTACCTAGTTAAAATAAATACAAATTTACCTGTAAAATTAAACCTAACCTGAGTTACACTAACACCTAACATTACACTAAAATTAAATATATTACATTAATTAAATACAATTAATTAAATTACAAAAAAATAAAAAACACTAAATTACAAAAAAGAAACAAAGAAACTATCAAATATTTAAACTAATTACACATAATCTAATAGTCATATCAAATAAAAAAGCCCCCCCCCAATAAAAAAACCCAAGCCTAAACTAAACTTGCCAATAGCCCTTAAAAGGGTCTTTTGTGGGGCATTGCCCCAAAGAAATCAGCACTTTTACCTGTAAAAAAAAAATACAAACAACCCCCAACAGTAAAACCCACCACCCACACAACCAAACCTACCAAATAAAATCCTATCTAAAAACCTAAGCTCCCCATTGCCTTGAAAAGGGCTTTTGGATGGCATTTAGCTCTTTTTCTGTGCCCAAACCCCTAATCTAAAAATAAAACCCACCCAATAAACCCTTAATAAAACCTAACACTAACCCCCAAAGATCCACTTACAGTTTTTGAAGACCGGACATCCATCCTCAACGAAGCCGGGAGAAGTCTTCATCCAAACGGCAAGAAGTCCTCAACAAAACCGGGCGAAGTCTTCATCCAAGCGGAGAGAATATGTCTTCCAGACAGGCAGAAGTCTTCATCCAGACGGCA
The DNA here is from genome assembly GCF_027579735.1 of Bombina bombina. Lineage (NCBI taxonomy): Eukaryota > Metazoa > Chordata > Amphibia > Anura > Bombinatoridae > Bombina > Bombina bombina. The sequence continues at coordinate 1,070,146,930 of NC_069501.1, read as the reverse complement.
TCTTCTATCTTCATCCTTCCGACGCGGAGCGGCTCCATCTTCAAGACATCCAGCGCAGATCATCCTCTTCTTTCGACAGCTACTGAAGAATGAAGGTTCCTTTAAGGGGCTTCATCCAAGATGGCGTCCCTTGAATTCCGATTGGTTGATAGAATTCTATCAGCCAATCGGAATTAAAGTTGAAAAAATCCTATTGGCTGATGCAATCAGTCAATAGGATTGAGCTTCAATCCCATAGGCTGATCCAATCAGCCAATAGGATTGAGCTCACATTCTATTGGCTGTTCCAATCAGCCAATAGAATGCAAGCTCAATCCTTTTGGCTGATTGGATCAGGATGAAGGATTTTTTCAACTTTAATTCCAATTGGCTGATAGAATTCTATCAGCCAATTGGAATTCACTTAAAGGAACCTTCATTCTTCATTAGCCGATGAAAGAAGAGGATGCTCCGCGCCGGATGTCTTGAAGATGGAGCCGCTCCATGTCGGAAGGATGAAGATAGAAGATGCCGTCTGGATGAAGACGTCTGCCCATCTGGAGGACGACTTCTTGCAGCTTGGATGAAGACTTCTCCCGGCTTCGTTGAGGATGGATGTCCGGTCTTCAAAAACTGTAAGTGGATCTTCGGGGTTAGTGTTAGGGTTTATTAAGGGTTTATTGGGTAGGTTTTATTTTTAAATAAGGGGTTTGGGCACAGAAAAAGAGCTAAATGCCCTTTTAAGGGCAATGCCCATCCAAATGCCCTTTTCAGGACAATGGGGAGCTTAGTTTTTTTAGATAGGATTTTATTTGGGGGGTTTGGTTGTGTGGGTGGTGGGTTTTACTGTTTGGGGGTTGTTTGTATTTTTATTTACAGGTAAAAGAGCTGATTTCTTTGGGGCAATGCCCCGCAAAAGGCCCTTTTAAGGGCTATTGGCAGTTTAGTTTAGGCTAGGGTTTTTTTTTATTTTGGGGGGGGGCTTTTTTATTTTGATAGGGCTATTAGATTAGGTGTAATTAGTTTAAATATTTGATAATTTCTTTTTTATTTTGTGTAATTTAGTGTTTAATTTTTTTGTAGTTTAGTTAATTGTATTTAATTAATGCAATTGATTTAATTGTAGTGTAATGTTAGGTGTTAGTGTAAGACAGGTTAGGTTTTATTTTACAGGTAAATTTGTATTTATTTTAACTAGATAGTTAGTAAATAGTTAATAACTATTTACTAACTATTCTACCTAGTTAAAATAAATACAAACTTAGCTGTGAAATAAAAATAAAACCATTTGATAGCTACAATGTAACTATTAGTTATATGTAGCTAGCTTAGGGTTTATTTTATATGTAAGTATTTAGTTTTAAATAGGAATTATTTAGTTAATGATAGTAATTTTTATTTAGATTTATTTTAATAATGTTAAAGTTAGTGGGTGTTAGGGTTAGACTTAGGGTTAGGTTTAGGGGTTAATAACTCTAGTATAGTGGCAGCGGTGACATTGGGGGCGGCAGATTAGGGGTTAATATTATTTAACTAGTGTTTGCGGTGTGGGAGTGTGGCGTTTTAGGGGTTAATATGTTTATTATAGAGGCGGCGATGTCCGGAGCGGCAGATTAGGGGTTAAAAAATGTATTTTAGTGTTTGCGATGCGGGAGGGCCTCAGTTTAGGGGTTAATAGGGAGTTTATGGGTGTTAGTGTACTTTGTAAAACTTTAGTTATGAGTTTTATGGTACAGCTTTGTAGCGTAAAACCCATAACTACTGACTTTCAGTTTACGGTACGGATCTTGTAGTTATGGGCTGTACCTCTCACTTTTTGGCTGGACAGCAAACTCGTAATTCTGGTGCTGTGGAAGTCCCATTGAAAAAGGACTTTTTGAAAGGTGCGGTAGTTATGTTGTGTTACGGCCAAAAAAGTGCTAGACTCGTAATACCAGCGGCAGTGAAAAAGTAGCGTTATGAGGCTTTTTCACTCATAACGCAAAACTAGTAATCTAGCCGTTTGCAATTTATTTCTGTTATCAAAGTTAGTACTTTCTTTTGGACTCCTTGGTTGAAAATGAGCTCTTTTACATAGGATTATATGCCATACAGTGTTTAAGACGTACATGCTTCTGAGCATACCTCAGTATGCTCTCATGGAGATAAGAATCAACAAAGAATTCCTAAAGAAAGAGATACAGTTTATAATAGAATTAATTAGAAAGGTTGTAGTGTTTTCTTTAATTGTACACTCCATCTGAATTAAGAAAGTGTCATTTTAATTTATTTGTCCATTTAAAGCAAGTTATTTACGTACAACATAACCTAAAAATACCACATACTCTTTCATTCCATCCCACAATAAATGTGATCACTTTGAAAAATAAATGTTACATTGATCTGTATTACTACGGTCAAACAATTAGAAACACAAAAAAAAGAGAATCAGATTAGTAGATACAGGAGAGATTTACAGTACATACAGAAAAACAAAATAAACAGACTAATGAAAGAAACTAAAAACTTTAAAGAAAAGAGAGTCAGAGTATCAAGAAGGAGGAGGATGGGGCTTTCAATAGGAGAACGCTAATCACATAAAAAAAAATGAGAAAATAGATAAAATGTGAATTTAGGTGACAATTTGATGGGGCTTACAATAAGTGAAGTAAGGAATAGATATGGAAAAAAGAACCCTAGAATGAAAAGGGGGTATATAATGTGGAAGAAATAGGTTTTGTTTTTTTCCTTCATACTTCATTATGCTATAGTACACATTTTGTACTTCCCTATAATTATTATAATTAATGTTACTGCTAAAAGTACGTGTTTTGATCTATGTAGATTTTGTAATCTATGTAAGCACTAGAAATAAAACACTTTGTTAAAGGGACTTAAAACAAGTTGAGATAGAGACAAAATAATATGTACTTTAATTACTTTACCAGCAAATTTATACTGCAGTGCCTCGCCATTAACCCTTTCTTTAAGTTTCTGAATTGAACAACTCAACTCCCCCCACACTTCCTTTTATGGCTGCATCTATATCCACCATTGATTTGGTAGCATGCAAGACTTTAACACTCATCTGCTGGAGCATGCCTAGAAGCAAATAAGCTGCTGTGAACTCAGTTGAAATACAATGCCTGTGTTTCTGAAGTTAAACACTGATAAGGGGGGGGTTGGATCAGACTACTCCAGACAGCATGGCTATGTAACTAATTTTGCTCAATTTTGAAAATAATTTCAAATACTTGCCAGCAATTTTAAGACTTTTTTTTATTGCAAACTATTTTTTACTTAATTAGCCCTTTTAGGACATGCACAGATCTCAACATGTTTTATGGCACTTTAATGGAACAAATATTTCTGAGGATACCAAGACAATAAAGAATTTATGATTTGATCATGCTATGAAAATAGATGATGGCATTATTAGAGATAATAGCAGCATATACTGACATTGCTGGAAGGTTGGTGGATGCATGCTATAAACAAGCTATCTTATCCTTAGAATAATGACAAAAATAGAAAAAAAAAGCAAAAGAGCAGACAAGATTAAATATGCTTCTACATATTTTTTCATGTTTTTATAGCCACCAATAGCTATTACAATTAAAATTTAACCTAATGACTGTACTCTGCACTCACCATATTAACAGCTAAGATCCCTCGCACTGCTGATGGAGTAAACTCGTATAATAACCCGGCTCCGGCCACAGCTCCCAGCATCTGAGCCAGGATATAGAAAACTGCTTTACATAAGGAGATCTGTGATCCCACCAGAAAAGCCACTGTAACTGCTGGATTGAGGTGAGCTCCACTGATATGCCCCAGTGTCTGTACCATTGTGCCAATAGCTAGACCAAAGGAAAGAGCGATCTGCAGGACACTCGGCAATGATGAAGGCCAGGATAGGGCGCTTCCAAGGCCAAAGAATACAAATAAAAGTGTACCTAAGAATTCAGCAAATATGGCCCTTGAAAAAGCCCCTGAGCAGAGATTTCTTATCATGGTTGACACCAAGATGTTGAACCCCTAAATAACATGAAATCCCTTAGCTTGTGTTTTGTGCTGCTTCTTTTCTATGCTGAGAGCATCACACAGGGATGCAGGTATTTATTTCTTTAGGGTGGAGAAAATAATTTCAGGTATAGGTGTGGTCCTCTGGAAAATTTATTGTACAGTTGCAGATCTTAGTATTAATTATATTTGTATGTGCACATCACAACACTAGATAGCAGCAGAATGCTCCTAAAGGGTGGCTATTAACCTATCCCTGTGCAAATCACTTGAAATATATGTACAGTTTTCTATGATCTTATTATTCACATGCAAGTTTATATTTGCAATTTAATCAAGGGGTTGGTCATAATCTATCATTTCGTTGCAGATTGACCCTTTGTTAAAGGGACAGTCTACACCAGAATTTGTATTGTTTAAGAAGATAGATAATCCCTTTATTACCCATTTCCTAGTTTTGCACAACCAACACAGTTATATAAATACACTTTTTACCTCTGTGATTACCTTGTATCTAAGCCTCTGCAAACTGCCCCCTTATTTAAGTTCTTTTGACAGATATCCATTTTAGCTAATCATAGCTGACTTACCTGAACTCCACGTGCGTGAGCACAGTGTTATCTATATGACACACATGAACTAACACCCTCTAGTGGTGAAAAACTGTAAAAATGCCCTGAGAGAAGAGTTGGCCTTCAAGGGCTTAGATATTAGCATATGAACCTCCTAGGTTTAGCTTTCAACTAAGAATACAAAGAGAACAAAGCAAAATTGGTGATAAAAGTGAATTGGAAAATTGTTTAAAATTACATTCTCTATCTGAATCATGAAAGTTTATTTTGGACTAGACTGTCCCTTTAAAAATCAGTCAGATATTTTCTTTTTTTATTGCCAGCACTTTTTACATTATCAGTTTTGTGAACAATGGCCCTATCTAACATTTTCAGGGCCATCTTCACTTGAATTGAATAACTTAGATAAAAGGACACAATAAAACCCCAGACAAAACTTTTCAACTTATTACTAGTTACCCTATTAATAATACACAGGTATTTCAACCTGTGATGTAATCAATAAATACTAGATATAGCCGTTTTGTTATTTCATTAACATATCACATGATTAACCAGGCAATAACAATTCTGTGTTGTTTTCAGGAGGTAGCAATTTCATGCTTGAGGGATATTGGCCGAGATTACAGGTGGAGGGCAAAAATATAAGCGCTATTGTATATTAACATCGCTCGAGTGCAATCAAAAGCGATTCTGTTTTTGCTCTTATATTGCTAGTCTAAAGTCATTTTTTGCTTGAGAAATAGTCTAATGCACGCTAACATATGCAAGTTACGTAGCATAAGTGTGCAAACTCCCTTCTCTGGGGGGTGGGCAGTAAAATTCATGTTGGATACAGCCGATGTTGCACAAGTAGTAGAATTCTTTATGTAGTTCTGTGCTATACATTTTATAAAATGGTTTACTTCAGGTGTTAAATCAAGATATTATGCATTTTGTATGAATAGCATAAAATATTAAAGAGATATTGTGCTCCAAAAGTTCTTTCTATATTAGAGTATTACAAATTCATTTCATTTCAGTCTTTTTTTTTTAAAAAACTAATGGATGAAAATTGTATTCTCTATCTGAATAACAAAAGGAAAACAAGTTGGTTTTATGTCCCTTTAACAAAGCAGCACATATAATAGGTGCTGTTTTGTTAAAGGGACAGTAAACCAATTTTTTTTTCCTTTTGTGATTCGGATAGAGAATACAATTTTAAAAAGTTTCCAATTTAATTCTATTTTTAAATTTGCATTGTCCTCATGTTATTCTTTGTTGAAGAGATATCTAAATAGGCAGCGTGCACATGCCTGAAGCACTACATGAAAAGAAATAGTGCTGCCATCTAGTGCTCTTGCTAATGTATAACATTGTTACAAAACTGCTGTCATATAGTGCTGAAGACACGTGCACACTCCTGAGCTTACCTTCCTGCTTTTCAACCAAAAAAATGATAATATATGTATCATGAAAGAAAATGTTTTATGTCCCTTTAAGGTATTTGTTACAGTTCCACTTTAAATGTAAACAACTTTTCTTAAACTTTTTCGTGCAATAAAACATTTAATCGCTTCTTTTTCGTATAAACTATAGAAACATTTTCAGTAGTAGTATTTATTTTTATCAACTGCAAATTTGTAATTATCTGATTATAAAAATAACCATACGTTCCTTTTCGCCTTGCTTCTCCTTAAGGCTTTTGTTGTCTGCGCTACAAAAGCTGATGCATCTTTTCCTCATACCGTAAAAACGTAAGTGTGGCAAAATGGATGCAGAAGACTAATGGTATGGGGGAGGGGGGTTGGTAAGTCTGTTAATGCATTTTTGTCCTTTTCTTTAGTTTTTAAAGCTTTAAAAAACAAAAAAAGCTACCTTAATCTTTGAAGTGTTAAAAAGTGATGTTATTTATTAGCAAGCTTTGAGATGCTGTAAATGTAGATTTGAGACAATTTAGCATGTTCTTATACTGATCTCCACTTATTATTACACAATGTCCTTGAGCTCTGTGCCTTAGGTTTTTCCGTCATTTGACCTGTATGCACATTATTGATTTACAAGCTCTTATTATCAGTTGCACAATTTTACTGAAGATGCTGAAGCTTTCTACATAAAGCTAATAATAGTTTTAACTATAATTCATGCTGTTTACAGATTGCATGAATCCATTGGCCTGTTTTTGTGTGCGTACATAAGGCAGCCTGTTCAGGCCTGTTATTAACTGCCTTATGTACTGAGGTGAGCTGCTTTTTAGTAACCATTCTGCCAAAAATAGTCTTATAAGAATCACATACTTAATCACAAAAAAATGGGTTTAACGTATCACTGATGTTTTTGTGGGTGTGTTTTTGCCCTTGTCCTTTTAAGGACCATATTACTTACCTACTTGAATATTACAAACAGCTCAAAGGAAACTTTTAACCTAGGCGAGATGGTGCCTGTATCAAAGATGAAAGTACTAAATGATCTCTTGATGTCAAAAGACAGGGGTAAGTGCTTTGACCTGTCTGCTGGACACAATGGAAGTTGCTGCTTGTATTGTATCTGTATATTCAGTGTCCCCTTCCTCTATTAAGGTTTCCATTGTTATTAGGTCACAAGTTTCCTGAAAAGACCAATCCTCTTTTTCAATGTTTGCCCCAGGAAGATGTCTATGTGCAGGTGCCTCAGCCACTAAATCTAACCCCTCACTGGAAAAATAGTGTTTTTTCAAGGTGAGATTCTTTATTAATTTATTTATATCAAGTAAAGTTTGGAATAGATTAAAGTCCCTGGATAGGACAAATGTGGGATCAAATTGAAGTTTCGTATATTGTTGGGTATCCAGGAGTTGTCTGTGTGTCTTCTTAATAAAGTACTGTCTGTTCATCACAACCACAGACCCTACCTTGTCAGCACTTCTAATCACCAAAATACTGGTCTTATAGAGTCCTTCCAATGCTAAATTCTCCTGTTTATTCAGATTTCTATGTCCCCTTTTAGTTTGGGATAGTTAAATTCCTCTCTACTCGTTTTTTAATTTGTCCAAAATGGGACCCTATTCTCAATTGGGTAAAATCTGAATTTTTGAAAACTTGCAATGGAGTTGCTGCTTGTGTTGTATCTTTATATATTCAGTGTCCCCTTCCTCTATTAAGGTTTCCATTGTTATTAGGTCACAAGTTTCCTGAAAAGACCAATCCTCTTTTTCAATGTTTGCCCCAGGAAGGTGTCTATGTGCAGGTGCCTCAGCCACTAAATCTAACCCCTCACTGGAAAAATAGTGTTTTTTCAAGGTGAGATTCTTTATTAATTTATTTACATCAAGTAAAGTTTGGAATAGATTAAAGTCCCTGGATAGGACAAAGCCCATGCCCAGGCTCAATACTCTATTTTCATCTGCAGACAAAATATAGTCTGACAGATTTATTACTGTGTTTACTTGTACTTGTGATGTGCTCTCCCCCTCCTTGTGGGGTATCTCTCTGACCTTCTTACTCCTTCCCCCCCCCCCTTCTGATTCTTTTTGGGGACGGGAAAAAACCTGCTCAATAACCTGACTATCCACTCACTAACTGGCAGGCCCATAGGGAGTGGGATAGGCTCGATAGTATATTGAAACCCATGGTGGAAACACTTCATAGCTATGTAGTGGACACTAAATACATATTGAATCTGGTAAATGATATGGAAGGAAAATTATGGTTGGCTAACGATTGATGTGAAGTGAAAGACCTATATTCATCCATTCCCCATGAAGAGGGCCTTAGAGCAATCACATTTTTTATGACTAGAGGTTCTAAATTTACAGGAGTTTGTTAAATTTGTGATTAGAAACACCAAGTTCCTCCTTACCTATAACTACTTCATGTTTGAGGGGGAGTTTTACCTGCAGAGATGTGGGATAGCTATGGGGGCAAGATTTGCCCCTCCTATACCAACCTATTTGGTTGGTGGGAGCTGTCCCACGTCTATAGGTGTGAACACACCCTCAAGCAGAAGATAGTTTTTTTTCAAAAGTTTATAGACGACCTGATATTGATTTGGGATGGAGAAATTGAGGAGGCTAACCGATTTGTTGTCCTCCTCAATGCCAACAATTTGGGTCTGGAGTTTTCACATCTCTTTGAAAAAACAACTATAGATTACCTAGATATAACTTTGAAAGAGAATTTAGATCGTACCATCACTACAGATGTATATAGAAAACCAATTACTGGTAATAGTCTTTTGCACGCGAGAAGCAATCATCTAAAGGGAGTTTTCTCTGCAATAGCAAATGGCCAGTTCACACGTTTGAAGAGGAATTGCACTAAGCAAGAAAGTTTTGTGAAACAGGCAGATCAGTTAACTAAGAGACTGAGAGAAAGGGGTTATCACTTCACCAAGAAACGATCTCCAGGGCCAGGAAAAAGTAGAGAAAAGAGACAGAAGAGATTGCTAGGAAAGCAACCATGTAAAGAAGAACAGGGTTTCCGAAGTGTAAATGTTGTTACACAGTATAGTAACCAGTATCATGATATATGTAACATACTAAAAATACACTTTCCACTCCTCTCTGCAGATGATGGATTGGCAGACACAGTGCATAAGGGATGCAGATATTCAAACAAGAAAGAAGTAACAATATATAATTTATTGGCACCAACAGAGTTAAGGAATATCAGAGAAACAAACATCAATGGTAGTTCCTGGCTCATTCAAAAGGGCACTTTTAGATGTGGCTACACTAAATGTAAAGCCTGTGATTTTGTGAACGCAGGTAATGGCTTCCAAAGTATGTTAACAAAGAGGAGATTTGAACATGATAGGTGCCTAAGTTGTAGAAATACATTTGCAGTTTACCTGTTGATTTGTGAACTGCAGTATGTAGGACTCACAACAAGAGATGTAAGATACCACATACGCGAAAATTTGCTTGATATAACTAGTGGAACTTTAACCACACCTCTTGTCAGACATTTCAAGGAGTTCCACAATAAGAGTAGAGACAGTTTAAAGTGGACAGTAATTGAAAGAATAGACAGTAAAATGAGGGGAGGTGATAAAGAAAGATTGCTTGCCAAATGGGAGGTATTTTGGTTTCTGAAGCTCGACACTCGTGTACCCAATGGTTTAAATTCAGAATTTGATCTGATAAACTTTTGGCATTGAATGTGCAATCATAAGGCCCAGTTAGTACTATCGGGTTAAATATGGAGTCTCAGAGAAAATGTCTGAGTTTATTTACTTCACCCTGTGGATTTTGTGTGAAATATGTAAAATTCACACAAATCCAAATTTGCATATGTCTTTATCCCTACAATAATCTTAATTTTGCCCCAAAATCCCCCCCATACCCATTTTATTACCATCTTAATAATTTTTAACAGAGGGGGGATAGAATAGAATTACAGTATTATAATTAAAGCGGAGCAGAGAAATAAGGTATAGAACCTTGCTGTGTTTTACCTGCACTTCCTGAGGACCGGTTTCACAATTTTCAGACCCAGCAAAAGCAGTAAGAGGTTTGATTGTTTAGCCTGTGTTCACTCTGTCCCACTGTCCATCCTGGAATTCATCAGTACTAACACATATATATCTGACTTCCCTCTGTATTTTGTGTCAGAAGATCAGGGGTGAATTTCCTTTCCAGTGTTTTGAATTATTGTGTATGGGTATTAAGCTATCACACACAAATATGAAACAAAAAAATAACAATATGTTCCAATATCATATAGAATTAAAAACACCTTCCTGTGGGTAACCTCTGCCTGCATCAATCTCTTCCAAGATTGTGAAACAAACTGTGCGCACAATAGCGGATCTGGTCCCCTCGTTGTGATTAGTCAAAATCTCCGGTTTGAGTCAGGGTTGTCAGAGCTGTGTTGCTCAAAAATGGAAAATCACAATAGTAAAGCAAAGTTGGACCATGCTTCAAAAGAAATGGAATGTAGTCGCTATGTGAATCTGATAATCAGTGCTTTATTTCTAAATAAGAATCAACATACATCGAAGTAACTTTGAATCCATTTTAATAAAGATTAAAAAGCATAAATAGCTCAAAAGACTTATAAAAAGCCCTAGGGAATTCCAAAATCCAGAATTATCCAGACTTTTTCATTCATATTTTTTTTAAAAATAACATTAATTTAAGTGACCATTTCCCTGCCAGTAAGTCACAATCTTCTCTGTCTGCCTCTTTGGTATGTTTGATATTGTTCTTTACATTTGGTCCCATCCCCAATCCAAGCTGTCCCATTTTAGAGATGGAAATATGAAATATTCCAAATTCTGAACTATTCCAAAATACAAACCTTTTCCCAGTCCCAAGCAGTTTAGATAAAGGGGTTTATACCTGTATGTATAGCTATCTATCATGTGAATTTTTAGCCAGGGACATTCTGGAGGCTGCAGCAGTGGCGGCTGGTGAAGTTTCAAGTTGGGGCAGAATATTCTGCCATTTCTATATACTTAAAGGGACAGTCTACTCCAAAATTGTTATTGTTTTAAAAGATAGATAATCCCTTTATTACCCATTCCCCAGTTTTGCACAGCCAACATGGTTAAATTAATATACTTGTTACCTCTGTGATTACCTTGTTTCTAAGGGTGATATTTATCAAAGGTCTGGCGGACCTGATCCTGTTGTAAAAAGCTAATAAAAAAGCATGTGATAAGAGGCTGTCTGTAGTGGCTTAGAAACAGGCAGAAATTTAGAGGTTTAAATGTTATGAAGTTTATTAATATAACAATGTTGGTTGTGCAAAGCTGGGGAATGGGTAGTAAAGGCATTATCTATCACTTTCAACAATAACAATATTGGTGTAGACTGTTCCTTTAATAATTTGTTGTTTTTCATTGTCTTAATAAAGGAATCAGACATTTATTTAGTAACATTAAGTTATGTCTATTTGTTTTAAAATTTAGCTAACACATAGTTGACATCAAATTAAAGATCCACTTCATGATATTTAAAACTAGGGACAAACACACACTGGGCACTGTAATTTGTACTACTATTTACAAGATGGCTTTAGTTTGAGCAAAATATCCGTGTAAGGCACATTAATAATGATCATAATAATATAATAACATTAGCTTATGTTCATGGGGAACAGTTTAAAATTATTATTTTTTTTCACTCTTCCATGAATTAAAAGGCATTGGGCTAGATTACAAGTGAAACACAAAAATGTTAGCGATGTTGTTTTAAACAAAAGAGATTAAAAAAGTAATCATAGTATGGCTGATTATTGTTTTGTAATCAATGTTTGCTGCAAGAAATTATTTTCTGAATTGTCCATTTTAAAATTTGTAATCTAAGCCCATAATAATATTTTGTGGCCGTGCGGCCAGTCCATTGATACTGCTTCCTTGAATCGCGCATGTGCAGCCCCAGACGGTGACGTCAACAGTAGCTTGAACACTGGCTTGCGCTGCATTTGTGAACACTTTCCTCCCTATTTTAAATCAGGGATAAAAATAAATACCATGCTGGGGTTTAATTTGAAGTGTGGAAGGTGCAATCACCATAGTAATTTGAGTTCAGGCTCTTCATATTTGGTTTGCTGCCAAAATAATTCAGCTACCTGACATACGGCTAGATTTAGAGTTCTGCGGCCAAAGGGGTGCGTTAGCTACGCTGGCTTTTTTCCCCCCGCACCTTTTAAATACCGCTGGTATTTAGAGTTCACAGAATGGCTGCGTTAGGCTCCAAAAAAGGGAGCGTAGAGCATATTTACCGCCACTGCAACTCTCAATACCAGCGTTGCTTACGGACGCGGCCAGCTTCAAAAACGTGCTCGTGCACGATTCCCCCATAGGAAACAATGGGGCTGTTTGAGCTGAAAAAAACCCTAACACCTGCAAAAAAGCAGCGTTAAGCTCCTAACGCAGCCCCATTGTTTCCTATAGGGAAACACTTCCTAAATCTGCACCTAACACCCTAACATGTACCCCGAGTCTAAACACCCCTAACCTTACACTTATTAACCCCTAATCTGCCGACCCCACTATTGCTGACCCCTGCATATTATTATTAACCCCTAATCTGCCACTCCGTACACCGCCGCAACCTACATTATACCTATGTACCCCTAATCTGCTGCCCCTAACACCGCCGACCCCATATTATATTTATTAACCCCTAATCTGCCGCCCCCGCTATATTTATTAACCCCTAGTCTGCCGCCCCGAACGTCGCCTCCACCTACCTACAATAATTAACCCCTAATCTGCCGACCGGATCTCACCGCTACTCTAATAAATGTATTAACCCCTAAAGCTAAGTCTAACCCTAACACTAACAGCCCCCTAAATTAAATATAATTTAAATCTAACAAAATAAATTAACTCTTATTAAATAAATTATTCCTATTTAAAGCTAAATACTTACCTGTAAAATAAACCCTAATATAGCTACAATATAAATTATAATTATATTGTAGCTATTTTAGGATTAATATTTATTTTACAGGCAACTTTGTATTTATTTTAACCAGGTACAATAGCTATTAAATAGTTATTTACTATTTAATAGCTACCTTGTTAAAATAATTACAAAATTACCTGTAAAATAAATCCTAACCTAAGTTACAATTAAACCTAACACTACACTATCAATAAATAAATAAAATACCTACAATTATCTACAATTAAACCTAACACTACACTATCAATAAATTAATTACATACAATACCTACAAATAAATATAATGAAATAAACTAACTAAAGTACAAAAAATAAAAAAGAACTAAGTTACAAAAATAAAAAAATATTTACAAACATTAGAAAAATATTACAACAATTTTAAACTGATTACACCTACTCTAAGCCCCCTAATAAAATAACAAAGACCCCCAAAATAAAAAAATGCCCTACCCTATTCTAAAATTAAAATAGAAAAGCTCTTTTACCTTACCAGCCCTGAAAAGGGCCCTTTGCGGGGCATGCCCCAAAGAATTCAGCTCTTTTGCCTGTAAAAAGAAAACATACAATACCCCCCCCAACATTACAAGATTGAAGATGTCCATGATCCGACTGAAGTCTTCATCCAAGCGGGAGCTGAAGACGTCCATGATCGGGCTGAAGTCTTCTATCAAGCGGCATCTTCAATCTTCTTTCTTCCGGATCCATGGTCATCCCGCCGACGCGGAACATCCATCTTCACCGACGACTTCCCGACGAATGACGGTTCCTTTAAGGGATGTCATCCAAGATGGCGTCCCTCGAATTCTGATTGGCTGATAGGATTCTATCAGCCAATCGGAATTAAGGTAGGAAAATTCCATCAGCCAATCAGATTCAAGTTCAATCCGATTGGCTGTTCCGATCAGCCAATAGAATGCGAGCTCAATCTGATTGGCTGATCGGATCAACCAATCGGATTGAACTTGAATCTGATTGGCTGATTCCATCAGCCAATCAGAATTTTCCTACCTTAATTCCGATTGGCTGATAGAATCCTATCAGCCAATCGGAATTCGAGGGATGCCATCTTGGATGACGTCCCTTAAAGGAACCGTCATTCGTCGGGAAGTCGTCGGTGAAGATGGATGTTCCGCGTTTGCGGGATGACCATGGATCCGGAAGAAAGAAGATTGAAGATGCCGCTTGATAGAAGACTTCAGCCCGATCATGGACCTCTTCAGCTCCCGCTTGGATGAAGACTTCAGTCGGATCATGAACATCTTCAGCCCCCCGCTTGGGCTTGGATCAAGACATCGGAGGCTCTTCTGGATCGATCGGTGAACCCGGCGTGGTGAAGACAAGGTAGGGAGATCTTCAGGGGTTTAGTGTTAGGTTTATTTAAGGGGGGTTTGGGTTAGATTAGGAGTATGTGGGTGGTGGGTTGTAATGTTGGGGGGGGGGGTATTGTATGTTTTCTTTTTACAGGCAAAAGAGCTGAATTCTTTGGGGCATGCCCCGCAAAGGGCCCTTTTCAGGGCTGGTAAGGTAAAAGAGCTTTTCTATTTTAATTTTAGAATAGGGTAGGGCATTTTTTATTTTGGGGGTCTTTGTTATTTTATTAGGGGGCTTAGAGTAGGTGTAATTAGTTTAAAATTGTTGTAATATTTTTCTAATGTTTGTAAATATTTTTTATTTTTTGTAACTTAGTTCTTTTTTATTTTTTGTACTTTAGTTAGTTTATTTCATTGTATTTATTTGTAGGTATTGTATTTAACCCCTTAATGACCACAGCACTTTTCCATTTTCTGTCCGTTTGGGACCAAGGCTATTTTTACATTTTTGCGGTGTTTGTGTTTAGCTGTAATTTTCCTCTTACTCATTTACTGTACCCACACATATTATATACCGTTTTTCTCGCCACTAAATGGACTTTCTAAAGATACCATTATTTTCATCATATCTTATAATTTACTATAAAAAAAAATATAAAATATGAGGAAAAATTGAAAAAAACACACTTTTTCTAACTTTGACCCCCAAAATCTGTTACATATCTACAACCACCAAAAAACACCCATGCTAAATAGTTTCAAAATTTTGTCCTGAGTTTAGAAATACCCAATGTTTACATGTTCTTTGCTTTTTGTGCAAGTTATAGGGCCATAAATACAAGTAGCACTTTGCTATTTCCAAACCACTTTTTTCCAAAATTAGCGCTAGTTACATTAGAACACTAATATCTTTCAGGAATCCCTGAATATCCCTTGACATGTATATATTTTTTTTTAGTAGACATCCCAAAGTATTGATCTAGGACAATTTTGGTATATTTCATACCACCATTTCACCGCCAAATGCGATCAAATACAAAAAATCGTTCACTTTTTCACAAATTTTTTCACAAACTTTTGGTTTCTCACTGAAATTATTTACAAACAACTTGTGCAATTATGGCATAAATGGTTGTAAATTCTTCTCTGGGATCCCCTTTGTTCAGAAATAGCAGACATATATGGCTTTGGCGTTGCTTTTTGGTAATTAGAAGGCCGCTAAATGCCACTGCGCACCACAAGTGTATTATGCCCAGCAGTTAAGGGGTTAATTAGGGAGCTTTTAGGGAGCTTGTAGGGTTAATTTTAGCTTTAGTGTAGTATAGTAGACAACCCCAAGTATTGATCTAGGCACATTTTGGTATATTTCATGCCACCATTTCACCGCCAAATGCGATCAAATTGAAAAAAAAGTTACATTTTTCACAATTTTAGGTTTCTCACTGAAATAATTTACAAACAGCTTGTGCAATTATGGCACAAATGGTTGTAAATACTTGTCTGGGATCCCCTTTGTTCAGAAATAGCAGACATATATGACTTTGGCGTTGCTTTCTGGTAATTAGAAGGCCGCTAAATCCTGCTGCGCCTCACACGTGTATTCTGGCTAGCAGTGAAGGGGTTAATTAGGGAGTTTGTAGGGAGCTTGCAGGATTAATTTTAGCTTTAGTGTAGAGATCAGCCTCCCACCTGACACATCCCACCCCCTGATCCCTCCCAAACAGCTCCCTTCCCTCCCCCACCCCACAATTGTCCCCGCCATCTTAAGTACTGGCAGAAAGTCTGCCAGTACTAAAATAAAAGGGTTTTTTAAAAAATAAATAATTTTTTTTAGCATATTTACATATGCTAGGGTGTAGGATCCCCCCCTTAGCCCCCAACCTCCCTGATCCCCCCCAAAACCGCTCTCTGACCATCCCCTCTGCCTCATTGGGGGCCATCTTGGGTACTGGCAGCTGTCTGCCAGTACCCAGTTTGCAAAAAAAAAGGGCTTTTTTATATTTATTTGTCTTTTTTCTGTAGTGTAGCTTCCCCCCACACACAGACAAACCCCCACCACCTTGCTGTTCTTTTTTTTTTTAAACAAATATTAGGGCATTTAAACATTTTTGCTAACACATTTTCTGTAGTGTAGCGGTTCCCACTCGCCCCCTCCCCGTGCACGCGCCCGCCCCCGCCCTCCCGTGCACGCGCGCGCGCCCGTGCGCGCCCCCGCTCATCCCCGCCCACGATCCCGCCCCCCCTGCACATAACCAGGGCCATCGATGGCCGCCACCCGCCTCCCGGTCCGGCTCCCACCCACCAACGCAGGGAACCACCGATCTCCGGTGCAGAGAGGGCCACAGAGTGGCTCTCTCTGCACCGGATGGCTTAAAAAAGTTATTGCATGATGCCTCCATATCGAGGCATCACTGCAATAACCGGAAAGCAGCTGGAAGCGAGCAGGATCGCTTCCAGCTGCTTTCCAAACCGAGGACGTGCAGGGTACGTTCTCAGGCATTAACTGCCTTTTTTTTGAGGACGTACCCTGCACGTCCTCGGTCGTTAAGGGGTTAAATAATTTATTGATAGTGTAGTGTTAGGTTTAATTGTAGATAATTGTAGGTAGTTTATTTAATTTATTTATTGATAGTGTAGTGTTAGGTTTAATTGTAACTTAGGTTAGGATTTATTTTACAGGTAATTTTGTAATTATTTTAACTAGGTAACTATTAAATAGTTATTAACTATTTAATAGCTATTGTACCTGGTTAAAATAATTTCAAAGTTGCCTGTAAAATAAATATTAATCCTAAAATAGCTACAATATAATTATAATTTATATTGTAGCTATATTAGGGTTTATTTCACAGGTAAGTATTTAGCTTTAAATAAGAATAATTTATTTAATAAGAGTTAATTTATTTTGTTAGATTTAAATTATATTTAATTTAGGGGGCTGTTAGTGTTAGGGTTAGACTTAGCTTTAGGGGTTAATACATTTATTAGAGTAGCGGTGAGATCCGGTCGGCAGATTAGGGGTTAATTATTGTAGGTAGGTGGAGGCGACATTGAGGGCGACAGACTAGGGGTTAATAAATATAATATAGGGGTCGGCGGTATTAGGGGCAGCAGATTAGGGGTACATAGGGATAACGTAGGTTGCGGTGGTGTACGGAGCGGCAGATTAGGGGTTAATAATAATATGCAGGGGTTAGCGATAGCGGGGACGGCAGATTAGGGGTTAATAAATATAATATAGGGGTCGGCGGTGTTAGGGGCAGCAGATTAGGGGTACATAGGTATAATGTAGGTTGCGGCGGTGTACGGAGCGGCAGATTAGGGTTAATAATAATATGCAGGGGTCAGCGATAGTGGGGTCGGCAGATTAGGGGTTAATAAGTGTAAGATTAGGGGTGTTTAGACTATTTAATAGCTATTGTACCTGGTTAAAATAATTTCAAAGTTGCCTGTAAAATAAATATTAATCCTAAAATAGCTACAATATAATTATAATTTATATTGTAGCTATATTAGGGTTTATTTTACAGGTAAGTATTTAGCTTTAAATAGGAATAATTTATTTAATAAGAGTTAATTTATTTCGTTAGATTTAAATTATATTTAATTTAGGGGGGTGTTAGTGTTAGGGTTAGACTTAGCTTTAGGGGTTAATAAATTTATTAGAGTAGCGGTGAGGTACGGTCGGCAGATTAGGGGTTAATGCTTGAAGTTAGGTGTCGGCGATGTTAGGGAGGGAAGATTAGGGGTTAATACTATTTATTATAGGGTTATTGAGGCGGGAGTGAGGCGGATTAGGGGTTAATACATTTATTATAGTGGCGGTGAGGTACGGTCGGCAGATTAGGGGTTAATAATTGTAGGTAGGTGGAGGCGACGTTGGGGGCGGCAGATTAGGGGTTAATAAATATAATATAGGGGTCGGCGGTGTTAGGGGCAGCAGATTAGGGGTACATAGGCATAACGTAGGTGGCGGCGGTGTGCGGTCGGCAGATTAGGGGTTAAAAATTTTTAATAGAGTGGCGGCGATGTGGGGGGACCTCGGTTTAGGGGTACATAGGTAGTTTATGGGTGTTAGTGTACTTTAGAGCACAGTAGTTAAGAGCCTTATGAACCGGCGTTAGCCCAGAAAGCTCTTAACTCCTGACCTTTTTCTGCGGCTGGAGTTTTGTCGTTAGATTTCTAACGCTCACTTCAGCCACGACTCTAAATACCGGCGTTAGAAAGATCCCATTGAAAAGATAGGATACGCAATTGACGTAAGGGGATCTGCGGTATGGAAAAGTCGCGGCTGGAAAGTGAGCGTTAGACCCTTTCCTGACTGACTCCAAATACCAGCGGTAGTCCAAAACCAGCGTTAGGAGCCTCTAACGCTGGTTTTGACGGCTACCGCCAAACTCTAAATCTAGCCGATAGATAATACATAATACATTATGCCTTTAAACACCCATTCACAGAAGGATGCACTGGCTAAGTACATTATAACAGTCCACTACGTATCTCAATTTTCCCAAACTGCTGTTTAATTTGTCTGCTTCACTGCTCATTAGCTTTCACAGCAACATGAATGCTACGTGATCGTAAATAGAAAATATTTTCGTGGATCTAATTAATTGCACGTACATGATTGGACAGGGGGCGGGCTGAAAATGCAATGTTGTCCATCCCTTTGAACTGGGTATTCCAGGATCGTTGAGAACTGCGTGTGAAATACAACATAAAAAGGTATAAACATTTTTTTTTCACATATTCAATTTCAGTATGCATTAATATAAATCATCTCTGCACATTGTGTTGCTGCTGCAAGATAATGTTCTGAATTTGAGTAAACTGGCCCTTTAAGGTACATCCACAGTGTTAAAAGTAAAAAGTTATTGTTCGAGCAAAAGACTCAGGCGCACTAATAGCTGGAGGTTGGATAACACGACTGTGCTAACTCCCTTTCCACATAGACTTCTATGTGGAACTCTAAAAAACTCAGAATAATTTAAATACCTATGTTCTTCACGTATGTGAAATCACTGTATGGTCTTGCTTACCGTGCTGCAGCTCAGTTTCAGGGCCTTGGCAATCTTTTTATAGCCTAGGCCATCTTTATGTAGAGCAACAATTCTTTTTTCAGATCATCAGAGAGTTCTTTGCCATGAGGTGCCATGTTGAACGTCCAGTGACCAGTATGAGGGAGTGTGAGAGCGATAAGACCAAATTTAACACACCTGCTCCCCATTCATAGAAACATAGAAACATAGATATTGACGGCAGATAAGAGCCATAGGCCCAGCAAGTCTGCCCGACCTTACCTAACAGTATAAACTTATCTTGTTCGTAGGATAGCCTTATGCTTGTCCCATGCATTTTTAAAGTCCCCCACAGTGTTTGTTGCTACTACTTCTTGAGGAAATTTATTCCATAAATCAATCACTCTTTCTGTAAAGAAGTGCTTCCTCAAATTACTCCTGAATCTACTACCCTTTAGCTTCAGCTCATGACCCCTTGTTCTTGAATTTTCCATTTTATGTAAAATACCCACAGCCTCAGTTTTACTAAACCCTTTAATGTACTTGAAAGTTGCTATCATATCCCCTCTTTCCCTTCTCTCCTCTAAGCTATACATATTTAGGTCATTGAGCCTATCCTGGTAAGTTTTATTTTTTAGACCATGTACCATTTTGGTAGCCCTCCTTTGCACAGATTCAAGTTTGTTAATATCCTTCTGAAGATATGGCCTCCAGAACTGCACACAATACTCAAGATGAGGCCTAACTAATGATCTATAAAGTGGCATAAGAACCTTGCTATTTCTGCTGCAAATACCTCTACCAATACATCCAAGCATTCTGCTAGCCTTACTCGCTGCATTACTACATTGTTTACTAAAGTTTTAAAAAGTTTTAAAATCACACCTGAGACCTTGTAACACTAACGAGTCACATGACACCAGGGAGGGAAAATGGCTAATTGGGCCCATTTTGGACATTTCCACTCAGGGGTGTACTCACTTTTGTTGCCAATGGTCTAGACATTAATGGCTGTGTTTTGAGTTATTTTGAGGGGACACTGTTATTCAGGCTGCACACTCACTACTTTACATTGTAGCAAAGTGTCATTTCTTCAGTGTTGTCACATGAAAAGATATAATAAAATATTTACAAAAATGTGAGGGGTGTACTTACTTTTGTGAGATACTGAATATATACTTAACTATATATGTGTGTGTGTATATATATATATATAACTTTACATGTTTCAACATAAATATTTACACATATTAACACATGAATACACATATATTGTTTATTAAATATGTGTAAATATGAGTGTAATACTTTATATTAATATGTTTTACATGTAACAAATAGCAGCAAAAATGGGTAAAATGGCACCTATTTAGCAGCAACACTCGTCCGCACTCATATTGCTGACAGGTAAAGCAAATAAGAGCCCTTAGCCTATATACCCCCACATTCAATTCACCTTTCTCTCACTGTGGCTTTCAGCTACACCGCCAACCCCTCGAATGACTCCGCTTCCTAATAATAACCAATTCTAGGGGAACAAAATCTTGCTAGCCTCTGGGCAGGATGGCAACAAACACACTCCGGTGCACTGACTGCTTACCTCCTATAGCCACTTGGCTGCACGCACAGGTCCCCTCTTCAGTAACTTCAAGCGGTGGTATTGTCAGGCAGCGGTAAGTGACGTCATCTTCCCGATGCAACCTCCTGGTTCAAACTTCTGGATACTCCGTGATGATGATGAAGGTGATGGTAGGGGTAAGTGTGCTGGGTGCTTTGAAAGGGAATCCTAAAGTGACGTGCTCACTGATATCCAACTTAAATCCACAATCCACACAAAGAGAGGAGCACTCCCACACAGGATGAAGATAAATATTCCCCTTGTATCTAAGGGGGATATTTATCAAGGTCTGGCGGACCTGATCCGACAATTCGGATCAGGTCTGCCAGACCTCGCTGAATGCGGAGAGCAATACGCTGCTGGTGCAACGCCGCTCCCTGCAGATTCGAGACCCATCGGCCGCCAGCAGGGAGGTGTCAATCAACCCGATCGTACTAGATTGGGTTGAATTGCAGCGATGTCTGTCCGCCTGTTCAGAGCAGGTGGACAGGTTATGGAGCAGCGGTCTTTAGACCGCTGCTTCATAACTGCTGTTTCTGGCGAGCCTGCAGGCTCACCAGAAACACGGGCCCTCAAGCTCCATCCGGAGCTTGATAAATGGGCCCCCAAGCTTCTGCAGACAGCCAGCCCACTTATCTTAGGGCTATTTATTTATTACCTACTGACTTGCATTTTAGCCAATTAGTGCTGTATCCTGCATAACTCCACGGGACCTAGCACAATGTTATCTAAATGGCACATATGAACTAGCAGTCTCCTGTTGTGAAAAGCTAATCAAAAAGCATGTGATAAGAGGCTGTCTGTAGTGGCTTAGAAACAGGCAGAAATTTAGAGGTTTAAATGTTATGAAGTTTATTAATATAACAATATTGGTTGTGCAAAGCTGGGGAATGGGTAGTAAAGGCATTATCTATCACTTTCAACAATAACAATATTGGTGTAGACTGTTCCTTTAATAATTTGTTGTTTTTCATTGTCTTAATAAAGGAATCGGACATTTATTCAGTAACATTAAGTTATGTCTATTTGTTTTAGAATTTAGCTAACACATAGTTGACATCAAATTAAAGATCCACTTCATGATATTTAAAACTAGGGACAAACACACACTGGGCACTGTAATTTGTACTACTATTTACAAGATGGCTTTAGTTTGAGCAAAATATCAGTGTAAGGCACATTAATAATGATCATAATAATATAATAACATTAGCTTATGTTTATGGGGAACATTTTAAAATTATTATTTTTTCACTCTTCCATGAATTAAAAGGCATTGGGCTAAATTACAAGTGAAACACAAAAATGTTAGCGATATTGTTTTAAACAAAAGAGATTAAAAAAGTAATCATAGTATGGCTGATTATTGTTTTGTAATCAATGTTTGCTACAAGAAATTATTTTCTGAATTGTCCGTTTTTAAATTTGTAACCTAAGCCCATAATAATATTTTGTGGCCGTGCGGCCAGTCCATTGATACTGCTTCCTTGAATCGCGCATTTGCAGCCCCAGACGGTGACGTCACCAGTAGCGTGAACACTGGCTTGCGCTGCATTTGTGAACACTTTCCTCCCTATTTTAAATCAGGGATAAAAATAAATACCATGCTGGGGTTTAATTTGAAGTGTGGAAGGTACAATCACCATAGTAATTTGAGTTCAGGCTCTTCATATTTGGTTTGCTGCCAAAATAATTCAGCTACCTGACATAGATAATACATAATACATTATGCCTTTAAACACCCATTCATAGAAGGGTGCACTGGCTAAGTACATTATAACAGTCTACTACGTATCCCAATTTTCCTAAACTGCTGTTTAATTTGTCTGCTTCACTGCTCAACATGAATGCTACGTGATTGTAAATAGAAAATATTTTTGTGGATCAAATTAATTGCGCATACATGATTGGACAGGGGGCGGGATGAAAATGCAATGTTGTCCATCCCTTTGAACTGGGCATTCCCGGGATCGTTGATCGTTTTTCAAAATGCATCTATTTTCAAAGATTTTTTATTTTTAATACTTTACATGTTGCTTTGACTTCTTGTGTGTCATTGAATGCTGCAACACTTTGCATAACACAGCACTGCAGTCCTCACTGATTTCTTAAGGGTTAAAGGGACAGTGAACCCAATTTTTTTCTTTAATGATTCAGATAGAGCATGACATTTTATGCAGCTTTCTAATTTACTCCTATTATCAATTTTTCTTTGTTCTCTAGCTATCTTTATTTTAAAAGCATGAATGTAAATCTCAGCAGCCAGCCCATTTTAGGTTCAGCACCATGGATAGCGCTTGCTTATTGGAGACTAACATTTACCCACCAATAAACAAGCATAACCCAGGTTCTCAACCAAAAATGGGCCAGCTCCTTTTCATCACATTCCTGCTTTTTAAATAAAGATAGCAAGAGAACGAAGAAAAATTGATAATAGGAGTAAATTAGAAAGTTGCTTAAAATTGCATGCTTTATCTGAATCATAAAAGAAAAAAATGGGTTTAGTGTCCCTTTAAAGGGACAGTCTACACCTTAGTCATCTTAAAGTATTACCTTAGATTAAGCTGCAAATAGCCTCCTGCACCCTTTTCTATATCATGCAGCAGGAACGGTAAATCAGTTATTTTGAAATTAATACTGTTTCTGGCCAGTTTGAAATGGCTGCCAAGCTCCACCCACTGATGACATCAGGATCTGGGCTGCAAATTGCTTCCAATCACAAAAGGCTCACTAGTTGGATTCAACAGACTTTCAATGCTATTTGGCAGAGTGCCTAGATGCTGCCCAGATCATGATGCCATCAGTGGGCGGAGCTTGGCCACCATTTCAAACTGGCCAGAAACAATATTAATTTAAAACAACTTTTTTTACCATTCCTGCTGCATGATATAGATAGGTGTGCAGGAGACTATTTGCCGCTTAATATAAGGTAAGGCTTTAAGGTGTAGACTATCCTTTAAGTTGCGTTTAAATACATACAGACATGGCCGAAAGTATTAAGTATAGGTATCCTTGCATTTTAAAAGAGAAACACAAAAAAAGCCTGACTGGAGTTTGCCAAAATGCATGTTGATGAGCCACAGGCCTTCTGGGATAATGTCCTTTGGACAGACAAAAGAAATGTACAGATTTTTGGCAAATCACAACTCTATGTTTACAGAAGGAAAAAAGAAGCCTGTAAATAAAAGTTCACCATCCCTACTTTGAAACATAGAGGAGGCTCAGTGATGTTTTGGGGTTGTTTTGCTGCCTCTGGCACTGGGTGCCTAGAATCTGTGCAGGGCACAATGAAATCAGAAGTCTCAAGACATTCTGGAGCAAAAGGTATTGACCAGTATCAGCAAGCTGTGTCTCAGTTGCAGGTCATAGGTCCTCTAGCACAGTGTCCTCAAGTACCCTCAACAGCCCTGGTTTCCATTATAGCTGAACTAGAGCACCGGTGAAATAATCAGCTGATGGATGAGAGCAGGTTAGTTATTAATCAGAGGAATACTTCACCTGTGCACTGGTTCAGCTATAATGAAAACCAGGACTATTTGGGCTACTTGAGGACCGCGGTTGGGAAACACTGCTCTAGCAGGATTATGACCCAAAACATACCTCAAATAGCACTCAAGAATGAATGAGAAGAAAACATTGGACTGTTCCGAATCGGCCTTCTATAAGTCCAGATCTGAATCCTATCGAACATCTGTGGAAGGAGATGAAACTCAAAATTGGGAAAAGGCAACCATCAAACCTGAGAGAACTGGAGCAGTTTGCTCAAAAAGAGTGGGCCAAAATCCCAGTCGAAAGTGTAGAATTTTATTCAGAGTTACAGAAATCATTTGATTGCAGTTATTGTTTTCAAAGGCTGTGCTACCAAATATTAGGTTAAGAGTACCCATATTTTTGTTTGTGCATTCTCATTTATTTTACTGTTTAAAGTAATATGTGAAGTCATAAATAAACAGTGAAGATTCTGTTTTATTACATTTGAAATAAAGAATAGGGGATACCAAATACTTTTGCAATTTTTTACTTTGTTCAGAGAAAAATGTGCGTTTTCCTAAAATAGTGGAAGAGCACCAATACGGACATGTATGTAACCTTGCAGATTTTAAATAAAATTAAGAGTTATAGTTGATACACTGTAATAATCTGAGAATGTCAGAACATTTTTTAAAATTTTTGATAAAACCTTATGGGCTAGATTAGGAGTGGAGCTCAATATCGCTTTTAAGCAAGCGTTATATTTGCACTCCACTCAGTAATACCAGTGCACGGAAATGTACGCTGGTATTACAGGTGCGGCGCAATGCAAATACGACCTCACATTCGCATTGCCCAGAAGCCAAACGCTCAGGAGACCATGCTTCCATAGGCTACATAGAGAGCCTCTTTTTCATGCTTGCAGCGACGGCAAACCACCTAGCGCAGTGCAGGGGGCAAATCGCACAGGGTTGGGTAGCAATAAATAAATATATATTTCTTTCATGTAATTAGCAAGAGTCCATGAGCTAGTGACGTATGGGATATACATTCCTACCAGGAGGGGCAAAGTTTCCCAAACCTCAAAATGCCTATAAATACACCCCTCACCACACCCACAATTCAGTTTTACAAACTTTGCCTCCGATGGAGGTGGTGAAGTAAGTTTGTGCTAGATTCTACGTTGATATGCGCTCCGCAGCAAGTTGGAGCCCGGTTTTCCTCTCAGCGTGCAGTGAATGTCAGAGGGATGTGAGGAGAGTATTGCCTATTTGAATGCAGTGATCTCCTTCTACGGGGTCTATTTCATAGGTTCTCTGTTATCGGTCGTAGAGATTCATCTCTTACCTCCCTTTTCAGATCGACGATATACTCTTATATATACCATTACCTCTGCTGATTCTCGTTTCAGTACTGGTTTGGCTTTCTACAAACATGTAGATGAGTGTCCTGGGGTAAGTAAATCTTATTTTCTGTGACACTCTAAGCTATCGTTGGGCACTTTGTTTATAAAGTTCTAAATATATGTATTCAAACATTTATTTGCCTTGACTCAGAATGTTCAACTTTCCTTATTTTCAGACAGTCAGTTTCATATTTGGGATAATGCATTTGATTTAATCATTTTTTCTTACCTTCAAAAATTTGACTTTTTTCCCTGTGGGCTGTTAGGCTCGCGGGGGCTGAAAATGCTTCATTTTATTGCGTCATTCTTGGCGCGGACTTTTTTGGCGCAAAAATTATTTTCCGTTTCCGGCGTCATACGTGTCGCCGGAAGTTGCGTCATTTTTTTGACGTTATTTTGCGCCAAAAATGTCGGCGTTCCGGATGTGGCGTCATTTTGGCGCCAAAAAGCATTTAGGCGCCAAATAATGTGGGCGTCTTATTGGCGCTAAAAAATATGGGCGTCCCTTTTGTCTCCACATTATTTAAGTCTCATTTTTCATTGCTTCTGGCTGCTAGAAGCTTGTTTTTTGGCATTTTTTCCCATTCCTGAAACTGTCATTTAAGGAATTTGATCAATTTTGCTTTATATGTTGTTGTTTTTTCTCTTACATATTGCAAGATGTCTCACGTTGCATCTGAGTCAGAAGATACTACAGGAAAATCGCTGTCTAGTGCTGGATCTACCAAAGCTAAGTGTATCTGCTGTAAACTTTTGGTAGCTATTCCTCCAGCTGTTGTTTGTATTGATTGTCATGACAAACTTGTTAAAGCAGATAATATTTCCTTTAGTAAAGTACCATTGCCTGTTGCAGTTCCTTCAACATCTAAGGTGCAGAATGTTCCTGATAACATAAGAGATTTTGTTTCTGAATCCATAAAGAAGGCTATGTCTGTTATTTCTCCTTCTAGTAAACGTAAACAATCTTTTAAAACTTCTCTCCCTACAGATGAATTTTTAAATGAACATCATCATTCTGATTCTGATAACTCTTCTGGTTCAGAGGATTCTGTCTCAGAGGTTGATGCTGATAAATCTTCATATTTATTTAAAATGGAATTTATTCGTTCTTTACTTAAAGAAGTTCTAATTGCTTTAGAAATAGAGGATTCTGGTCCTCTTGATACTAATTCTAAACGTTTGGATAAGGTATTTAAATCTCCTGTGGTTATTCCAGAAGTTTTTCCTGTTCCTAATGCTATTTCTGCAGTAATTTCCAAAGAATGGGATAAATTGGGTAATTCATTTACTCCCTCTAAACGTTTTAAGCAATTATATCCTGTGCCGTCTGACAGATTAGAATTTTGGGACAAAATCCCTAAAGTTGATGGGGCTATTTCTGCCCTTGCTAAGCGTACTACTATTCCTACGTCAGATGGTACTTCGTTTAAGGATCCTTTAGATAGAAAAATTGAGTCCTTTCTAAGAAAAGCTTATCTGTGTTCAGGTAATCTTCTTAGACCTGCTATATCTTTGGCTGATGTTGCTGCAGCTTCAACTTTTTGGTTGGAAACCTTAGCGCAACAAGTAACACATCATGATTCTCATGATATTATTATTCTTCTTCAGCATGCTAATAATTTTATCTGTGATGCCATCTTTGATATTATCAGAGTTTATGTCAGGTTTATGTCTCTAGCTATTTTAGCTAGAAGAGCTTTATGGCTTAAGACTTGGAATGCTGATATGGCTTCTAAATCAACTCTACTTTCCATTTCTTTCCAGGGTAACAAATTATTTGGTTTTCAGTTGAATTCTATTATTTCAACTGTTACTGGTGGGAAAGGAACTTTTTTACCACAGGATAAAAAATCTAAGGGTAAAAACAGAGCTAATAATCGTTTTCGTTCCTTTCGTTTCAACAAAGAACAAAAACCTGATCCTTCATCCTCAGGAGCAGTTTCAGTTTGGAAACCATCTCCAATCTGGAATAAATCCAAGCCAGCCAGAAAGGCAAAGCCTGCTTCTAAGTCCACATGAAGGTGCGGCCCTCATTCCAGCTCTGCTGGTAGGGGGCAGGTTACGTTTTTTCAAAGAAATTTGGGTCAATTCTGTTCACAATCTTTGGATTCAGAACATTGTTTCAGAAGGGTACAGAATTGGTTTCAAGATGAGACCTCCTGCAAAGAGATTTTTTCTTTCCCGTGTCCCAGTAAATCCAGTAAAAGCTCAAGCATTTCTGAATTGTGTTTCAGATCTAGAGATGACTGGAGTAATTATGCCAGTTCCAGTTCAGGAACAGGGGATGGGGTTTTATTCAAATCTCTTCATTGTACCAAAGAAGGAGAATTCCTTCAGACCAGTTCTGGATCTAAAAATATTGAATCGTTATGTAAGGATACCAACGTTCAAGATGGTAACTGTAAAGACTATTTTGCCTTTTGTTCAGCAAGGGAATTATATGTCCACAATAGATTTACAGGATGCATATCTGCATATTCCGATTAATCCGGATCATTATCGGTTCCTGAGATTCTCTTTTCTGGACAAGCATTACCAGTTTGTGGCTCTGCCGTTTGGCCTTGCTACAGCTCCAAGAATTTTTACAAAGGTTCTCGGTGCCCTTCTGTCTGTAATCAGAGAACAGGGTATTGTGGTATTTCCTTATTTGGACGATATCTTGGTACTTGCTCAGTCTTTACATTTAGCAGAATTTCATACGAATCGACTTGTGTTGTTTCTTCAAGATCATGGTTGGAGGATCAATTTACCAAAAAGTTCATTGATTCCTCAGACAAGGGTAACCTTTCTGGGTTTCCAAATAGATTCAGTGTCCATGACTCTGTCTTTAACAGACAAGAGGCGTCTAAAACTGATGGCAGCTTGTCGAAACCTTCAGTCACAATCATTCCCTTCGGTAGCCTTATGCATGGAAATTCTAGGTCTTATGACTGCTGCATCGGACGCGATCCCCTTTGCTCGTTTTCACATGCGACCTCTTCAGCTTTGTATGCTGAATCAATGGTGCAAGGATTACTCAAAGATATCTCAATTAATATCTTTAAAACCGATTGTTCGACACTCTCTAACGTGGTGGACAGATCACCATCGTTTAATTCAGGGGGCTTCTTTTGTGCTTCCGACCTGGACTGTAATTTCAACAGATGCAAGTCTCACAGGTTGGGGAGCTGTGTGGGGATCTCTGACGGCACAAGGAGTTTGGGAATCTCAGGAGGTGAGATTACCGATCAATATTTTGGAACTCCGTGCAATTTTCAGAGCTCTTCAGTTTTGGCCTCTTCTGAAGAGAGAATCGTTCATTTGTTTTCAGACAGACAATGTCACAACTGTGGCATACATCAATCATCAAGGAGGAACTCACAGTCCTCTGGCTATGAAAGAAGTATCTCGAATTTTGGTTTGGGCGGAATCCAGCTCCTGTCTAATCTCTGCGGTTCATATCCCAGGTGTAGACAATTGGGAAGCGGATTATCTCAGTCGCCAAACGTTGCATCCGGGCGAATGGTCTCTTCACCCAGAGGTATTTCTTCAGATCGTTCACATGTGGGAACTTCCAGAAATAGATTTGATGGCGTCCCATCTAAACAAGAAACTTCCCAGGTATCTGTCCAGATCCCGGGATCCTCAGGCGGAGGCAGTGGATGCATTATCACTTCCTTGGAAGTATCATCCTGCCTATATCTTTCCGCCCCTAGTTCTTCTTCCAAGAGTAATCTCCAAGATTCTGAAGGAATGCTCGTTTGTTCTGCTGGTAGCTCCGGCATGGCCTCACAGGTTTTGGTATGCGGATCTTGTCCGGATGGCCTCTTGCCAACCGTGGACTCTTCCGTTAAGACCAGACCTTCTGTCACAAGGTCCTTTTTTCCATCAGGATCTGAAATCCTTAAATTTAAAGGTATGGAGATTGAACGCTTGATTCTTCGTCAAAGAGGTTTCTCTGACGCTGTGATTAATACTATGTTACAGGCTCGTAAATCTGTATCTAGAGAGATATATTATAGAGTCTGGAAGACTTATATTTCTTGGTGTATTTTTCATCATTTTTCTTGGCATTCTTTCAGAATTCCGAGAATTTTACAGTTTCTTCAGGATGGTTTAGATAAAGGTTTGTCCGCAAGTTCCTTGAAAGGACAAATCTCTGCTCTTTCTGTTCTTTTTCACAGAAAGATTGCTATTCTTCCTGATATTCATTGTTTTGTACAAGCTTTGGTTCGTATAAAACCTGTCATTAAGTCAATTTCTCCTCCTTGGAGTTTGAATTTGGTTCTGGGGGCTCTTCAAGCTCCTCCGTTTGAACCTATGCATTCATTGGACATTAAATTACTTTCTTGGAAAGTTTTGTTCCTTTTGGCCATCTCTTCTGCCAGAAGAGTTTCTGAATTATCTGCTCTTTCTTGTGAGTCTCGTTTTCTGATTTTTCATCAGGATAAGGCGGTGTTGCGAACTTCTTTTGAATTTTTACCTAAAGTTGTGAATTCCAACAACATTAGTAGAGAAATTGTGGTTCCTTCATTATGTCCTAATCCTAAGAATTCTAAGGAGAAATCGTTGCATTCTTTGGATGTTGTTAGAGCTTTGAAATATTATGTTGAAGCTACTAAATCTTTCAGAAAGACTTCTAGTCTATTTGTTATCTTTTCCGGTTCTAGAAAAGGCCAGAAAGCTTCTGCCATTTCTTTGGCATCTTGGTTGAAATCTTTAATTCATCTTGCCTATGTTGAGTCGGGTAAAACTCCGCCTCAGAGAATTACAGCTCATTCTACTAGGTCAGTTTCTACTTCCTGGGCGTTTAGGAATGAAGCTTCGGTTGATCAGATTTGCAAAGCAGCAACTTGGTCCTCTTTGCATACTTTTACTAAATTCTACCATTTTGATGTATTTTCTTCTTCTGAAGCAGTTTTTGGTAGAAAAGTACTTCAGGCAGCGGTTTCAGTTTGAATCTTCTGCTTATGTTTTTCATTAAACTTTATTTTGGGTGTGGATTATTTTCAGCAGGAATTGGCTGTCTTTATTTTATCCCTCCCTCTCTAGTGACTCTTGTGTGGAAAGATCCACATCTTGGGTAATCATTATCCCATACGTCACTAGCTCATGGACTCTTGCTAATTACATGAAAGAAAACATAATTTATGTAAGAACTTACCTGATAAATTCATTTCTTTCATATTAGCAAGAGTCCATGAGGCCCGCCCTTTTTTTGTGGTGGTTATGATTTTTTATAAAGCACAATTATTCCAATTCCTTATTTTATATGCTTTCGCACTTTTTTTATCACCCCACTTCTTGGCTATTCGTTAAACTGAATTGTGGGTGTGGTGAGGGGTGTATTTATAGGCATTTTGAGGTTTGGGAAACTTTGCCCCTCCTGGTAGGAATGTATATCCCATACGTCACTAGCTCATGGACTCTTGCTAATATGAAAGAAATGAATTTATCAGGTAAGTTCTTACATAAATTATGTTTTATATGCTTATATACATATATATATATTCATATATATTTATGTGTTTATATGTGTATATACAAATATTAACACATAAATATATATGCATATAAGAATATACATATATATATATAGTAAAAACACAGTCCCCCATGGACTTCCATGTAAAGGTACTTTAGGTGCCATTTTTTTTTTCATACACCCCACATCCCTTCACTTTAACCCCTTATAACTGCTTTGTGCAGTTTTATTTTTTAAATTAAAAATGCTCATATTTATTGTAAATGTACTGTCCTCTTTATTTTGGGGGCCATTGGGGCATTTTCTACCTCTGATTAATAATTGCACTTAGCGCAAAGTGAAACCGCGAGCTTGCAGTCACATTAACCAGCCACTTGTAATGGCCGGTTATTTAAAGTGCTCCCGTAAACTGTCAAACTAACCGCTTTACTTGTAATCTGGCACTAAAAGTATGTAAAACAGTAAATACATGTTAGAAATAGTGATTTATTCAAAGCATAATTAGCTTTAGAATAACATGTAGACATTTTTTTACAATTGTATTAGTTGTTTAAATATTGAAAATATAAGTGTAAAGGTTTAGTTTCTATAAAGTCCTTTACTTTGTATAAAGTAATGGGCACCACAATATTTGAACTAGTTTTCTATATATCTGTGTATGAACAAGGTTGTTAGGAAATACTTTGGATAATCCTATGTTTCACACAGCCTTGTTTCGACAGACCCTTTTATTGCCTGTTTTATGTCTGCCTCTAATTGTCTTCACCAAGAAAAATAGATAAAGGGAAATTTAAGTTAAAACATGGTGGTGCCCCATTATTTATAAATTCAGTGACATTTAGAAATCCAACAATTTTTCAGAGTTAAATTGCAGGACAAGGGGACAGAATTAATAATGAAAGTATATTGCAAATTTGCTACACAATTACAATCTCATACTACTTAATATCCATTTAACCTATTTACTTCCTAAGACGTATATATTAGTTTTAAACACTAGCAATGACTGCAATTGACTAACTGTTTATTAAAAATTGAATCTTGTGTAACCTGAATCAATCATTAGAAGAACATAGGGTGTACATAACACTTGACTAACCTGTGTATCTCTGTCTACATAAGGAATCTCCATTTCACCAGAGGAAATGGCTTGATCGTGGGAGCTGACCATAAATGTGATTGCCAGTTCTACTATTGCAGTCTGATAGATTTATAATATTATTATTATTTAGGGCTGTGGACTACAACCGCCCATGTCTTAATGATAACTTTACACTGAAGCGACAGGAAGAGGATGGTTTATAAATAAAATTGGTGCATGGGGCAGTTTAAGAATTGCCCGTAAAGTAAGGGGGAAGGGAGAAAAAAGAGGGCGATTAAAGGTGTTTTTAAGGTGGCATTTTGAAGAATGTCAATTCTATTTAGAAAAACACAAACATCAAATAAAAATTGCACTACCTAAATAAAACAATTACTCAGAATAATTGCAAAACTTAATAAAAATATTAAGTAAAACAACAACAACAATAATAATAGTAATAATAATAATAAGACATTTGGAGGGGCACTTCCCCAACTCCCAAATTGAGCCAGCCACCACTGGGCTGCAGAACATTCTACCAGTATGAACCAGGCACATTATTACTAATATATTTTAACTTATCTGCATTTATATATATATACTGTATATATATATATATATATATATATATATATTTATACATATATCTTTATATATATATATATATATATATATATATATGGAGAGAGAGAGAGAGAGAGAGAGAGAGAGAGAGAGAGAGAAAGAGAGAGAGAGAAAGAGAAAGAGAAAAAAAAACAAAAAAAAAACAAACAGGAATGATGCACTCTCAGGTCTTTGTGTCAACACAAACTTTAATTTAATGAAACGTTTTCGGGGACAGTCTCCCCTTCATCAGCATACAAATCAGTGATAACATCACACCTTAAATACATAAAGTGAACTGAAAAAAACGTACACACCTGTGATTACTCTCAATGTTAGTGACCATAATGTGTATGAACCGCACGCCGTGCGTGTCAGTGATACAACCGGAAGTAGTGGCATGTTAACCGGATGTGGATACTCATACTGTCATATCCGGTGTATAGTTAGTTCTATTCAACTTGTCCCATATTTTATGAAACTTGTGTGTCAATTCTTAATAAATAATGTATCTCCAGAGAACATATATAAATAAATGGGCATATTTCCCCTCGTATTTTATAGTATGAGTAATAATTCATCTTATCCTAATGAGGTGCATCCATAACTCTGCTCCGATTAGCAGTAGTCCCGATTGTGATGTACCACGTCACTTCTGGTATCGAGTGCATTATATTAACCACCTTAACGTTAAAATTTCTAAGGTAAAGTGCAGTATGGCTCAAGGATACCAAATGTGTTCAGGGATATTCCTTAACCTGTGCTTACTGGGAGCAATGCAAATTCTTACCCTCTAATAGTGTACCTCAAGTGCTGTTCTGTAGCATATAAGTTCTGGTCGTGATGTCCTGCGTCACTTCCGGTTTCGAGTGTGAGGTGTATTTTACTGTGTGGGAGTAACCCCATAATCTACGAGATACTCACCCCTATTTATTCAAGAGTGACAGGCTTACACTGGTGTGCTATATGTGTATGTGTCTCAATCAAGCTATCCCTATGTACCTTAGGTGTGAATGCCTAGTGTCGCATCCTAACACTAAAGTTCTAAGTGTATTTTGCCCAAAACAGTACCCCTTTGTCCCATACGAGACTCCTATTACAATAATATATCAACTGAATTTGCCAACTGTTACAGATGTCACCTTGGCAGCACACTGAACAACAAATATATACAGACAAAGAATATTACTAACTACATAGTAGCACATGAGAGGTAGTGCAGACTATCTAAGTCTTCTCCCATTCACCTAAGTTGGCATTTAATACAGGTTGCTAGAGAACAATGCAATGTATCCTACATTTAAATTACACAGCACATCTGTGTTTACTATAAATATGCATGCTCAATAGCCCCTATATTATAGTAATATGACAATATAAGTCATAGGCATCGTAAATATTATGGATATAAATTGAAACTCCAGTATAGCATAGAGGACCATATTGGAAAATATTCTAGAAGACCATACTGGAAAGTATTCAAATAAGGCCTCACAGGCCCCCTCATTACCCCACATATACCACTTGGTCACCCATTGCACTATCCTGCTCCTTATACATAATAACATCGGAGCTTAATATGTTGGTGTGGTATACTCCACATCTGGTTTTAAGAAGAACGGACACTTGAGTACAAGGTACTGTATGGACTATCTCAGGACCCACGGTTAATACCTGTGTGAAGTCACACACTTATACCCAGAATACAGAAGCCCCATTACGACATGTGGGGTGATGAGGGGGCCTGTGAGGCCTTGTTTGAATACTTTCCAGTATGGTCCTCTAGAATATTCTCCAATATGGTCCTCTATTTATTTATTAAGAATTGACACACTGACACGTAAGTTTCATAAAATATGGGACAAGTTGAATAGAACTAACTATACACCGGATATGACAATATGAGTATCCACATCCGGTTAACATGCCACTACTTCAGGTTGTATCACTGACACGCACGGCGTGCGGTTCATACACATTATGGTCACTAACACTGAGAGTAATCACAGGTGTGTACGTTTTTTTCAGTTCACTTTATGTATTTAAGGTGTGATGTTATCACTGATTTGTATGCTGATGAAGGGGAGGCTGTCCCCGAAAACGTTTCATTAAATTGAAGTTTGTGTTGACACAAAGACCTGAGAGTGCATCATTCCTGTTCTCTATTGTTGCCATTTTTGCACCCAGGCAGCTGTCCAATTGGAGGGGGATTCTGTTTAATAGACTGTGACTATATATATATATATATATATATATATATATATATATATATCATGTATTTAAAGCTGCTGATTATTTCTAGTTAGTTATGTATAGTTAAATATTTTTACTAGAGAAATCCTGTAACTTGATTTTGTTTATTCACGGTAACACTGGAATTTGAAGAAACACACACACCAACATATACATTTCTTTTTTTTTTAACCTAATAATGTTGAACTATTTGTTATAACTAAATTTAGTTGCTCCTGATTATTACTGATGATACCTGGTTTATAATCTTTCAATTAAAGTGGTATTGCATTTATTGTATATATCAGCAATTAAGCACTGGATTTTAAAAGAAATGTTTTTAATAGTTTAACCCTTTAATTTTCTTTGAACATTTTTTGTAAATATAAGAGCAGAGTTTAAGAGTTTAGGGATGCACCTCTTAAACCCCATATTGGAATCCACTTTCCTGGTGTCCTTTGCTGTGGCCAGTTAGGAACACCTTGGCCGGACTTTTAGCCGACGGACATTTGGCAGACAGACATTTGGCCGACACACAAGTGGCTGTCAGATAACAGTCCGGCCACAAGATAGATAGATTTGATAGATAGATACATAGATTAGATAGATAGATCAATAGATGCAATAGACACATTTGATAGATACGATAGATAGATAGATTTGATAGATAAATAGATAGATTTGATAGATAGATAATTTCCCAGACAGAGAATTACAAGACGTGCGCCTGGGACCCATGGTAAGGTTTCCAGAGGCAGTTCCGGCGCCCGAGGCTCTGATTAGAACAGAGCACTCTGGAACGCATCTGCCCTCGGCCGTCATCGGAACATTCTTTAGCTTTCTGTCTGTCGGCCAAATGTCCGTCTGCCAAATGTCCGTCTGCCAAATGTCCTTCTGCATTTTGTCAGAGCACCTAGGAACACTGTGCAGAATGTTGCAGAATCATGTGCATATTACTATACTATACCATAATTGCACTCCTGCCACTTTTTAGAGTTTTTAGAGTTTTTTTACAGTAAAAGCAGACAAATGAATAATGACTTTATATTGCCATGATGTTTTATTTGTTTTAGCAAATTTAATATTGTTTGATGTCCCTTTTTTTGATTGTCAATCTAGCTGTCACTGTTAGAAGAAGCTATACTGTATATGTATCATTTTGATTGTATCCTAGAGATTATATTTTATCATATATCATATATGTCACGTAGTTTTAACAATAATATTTCAGCAGTAATTTTAAAATACCAGTCATACTGCTGAAATACTGGTTGGGTGGCAATCTAATTCAAACCCCATATTTAACAGTGGCATCCCCTTTCTCTATAATCTAATAAGCAGATGCTAGACTTTATGGAAAGATTCTCTATATAATTAATGTTCTATAATGATAGGAGTAATTATTACAGTAATTGCACGCT
Organism: Bombina bombina; assembly: GCF_027579735.1. Taxonomy (NCBI): domain Eukaryota; kingdom Metazoa; phylum Chordata; class Amphibia; order Anura; family Bombinatoridae; genus Bombina; species Bombina bombina. The sequence continues at coordinate 1,070,110,380 of NC_069501.1, read as the reverse complement.
GAACAAATAGTTCTATTCATACCAAAACAGATTATATTTAATAGTTTTAAACCTCTCCTATGACGCTGCAGCATTGTTATGAGAATGTCTTCAAATACACATTAAATATAGCCATAGATTTGCACAGCATGTTCTATTGAAGTATGCACCACTATTCATTTTCTTCTGATTATATATATTGGCATTTTGTCCTGGGATCACCTTAGACACACAGACGTTTTACAAAGTAGTACCCCACACACTGGACCTGTTTATTTTCAAACAATTTGCAACAGTAGTTTTCAAGCACAAACAAAATAAATAAACAAAAACCTATATCCTCAGTGCTTTCTATGCAGTATAAAGTAGTCTAACTAAAGTTGGGTGACTGGTCAAAATTACAGGAAAACAAATTTTTAGGCAGCCGTTCAGCATAAAAATGGTTTTCTGTCTCTGCCTCACAGGTTCTCTCTAACAGCCTCAGCACACATTATTTTGCAAGTGCTAATTGCAAATAATTGGCTGCAGGTGAGTATCTATCTATCTATCTATCTATCTATCTATTGATCTAGCTATCATCTATCATCAATATCAATTATATTATAAATATATATATATATATATATATATATATATATATATATATAAAACATGGGGCAAAAAGGAGATAGAAAGACAAGAACGAAATCTTGTCTATTAAAGACAGGGAATTCAGCACTCTTTTATAACAATTAAAAAAAGCTCAAGAAATTGTATGCTTCAAAAATGATTATTTAATTGTGGATTGGTGACATCTCACCTCGTGTGGACAACATCACTCAGATAGAATTATTGTTTAGCTCCAAAATGCATGTATAATATATAGACACACAAAATTATTAAAACCAATTCATAGCATATTGATTATATACATATTGAAAGATAAACCTGACCGGTCAGGGATGCACGCTGGCACATATAAATTAAGGCCACAAAAGTTATCTTAGGTAGTGGTAAGGTCTTAAATTAATCCTCTACACCCTGCTGCACACAGAACCCCCAATATGAAAGTACATGGAGGTATAACCTGGGCAGGTATTAAGCGTGGGATCTAAGAGGTTAATTTAAAGACCAGTTAAACAATTTCAGCACTTTAGCGAAGCAGTCATGCAAAGTACATTAGCAGTCACAGCAATAAATATTGAAGGCGGAATGTTGCCTGGACCAACTACACCCTGCTGCACACAGCACCCCAACAGGAGAAGCAAACGCTGGGCAGGATATAAGTGGGATTTAAGTGGTCAAGTAATCAATCCACCTATATATGTACATAGAAATAGGAACATGCAAATAGGAGTATGTATAACAGTATGCTCATTAGCTACAAAAATGCAAGCTTGTCATGTTAGGTTCTTGCAAAGCGTTAAGCACATTAGCAGTAGTAGTACAGGTTTTGCCTTGTTAAATCCTTGCAAAACGTTATGCAGCAGCAAAGCTTAGTTCCAAGCAGTGTATGTAGCAATATTTAAACAGTGTGAAACTTTCACCGATAACCATTCCAACTCATAGACCAGAACCCTCGACAGGGGAAGTCATGCTTAAGGTTATTCTTCTTTTTTAAGACATTCCCATATGACTATTTCTTCCTCAAATTATCAACTGCAAAAGTTCTTACATCAGGTTTCCCTGCTGCTAGTTGTGACAAAGTTCATATGTCCTTATTTCCATTCGGCAGAAGTTGGAGGCCATATGCCGTGCTCCTAAGGCAGCCTGCTCCGAGATGCGCCACCGTTTTCAGATCGAGATCCTAATACCCAAAGTGTGCAACACCAAACACCGGTCGGCTAGCCAATTTGCTAGTCTGGTATTAGTATTGTATATTGAGCTTAAACAGCAATTGCTTCCCCTCTGTCTTATTCTTGAATATATATATATATATATATATATATATATATATATATATATATATATATATATATACTAGTCTCAAAACCTGTTACATGGGCCTAAATCACCTCTCCCTCATCCCACCTCCCTGCCGATCTCAGCTTTCTTTTTTTTCTGCATCATAGCGGACCTACCTGCTCCCGTCCCCCTTCCAGCAATGATCTGCCAACCTACCTCTGTCCTAACCCTCCCATGCCACCAACTTAGCAGTGTAGCGGTCTCACCTGCTCCCACCCCCTCTAGCAATGATCCGCCTACCCACCTCCCTTCCTTTCTCATGCAGACACGCAACACTATTGAGCCTCGCATCGGACACGAGCGCAGTCTCCTACCGATCGCCGGACCCTGCTTCTTCCGGCCAGGTATGTTTGTCTTGTGAGGAAAGTGCATAGAGGACAGTGCCAAGAGTATAATAATGTATACATGCTCACTTCATAAGAGAACAATCTCCTAACAAAATTGTTTAGGAATATGTAGTAGATGTAGAGGTGAAGGAGCACCTCAAGATGAGGCTTAAGTATACTTAAGAAAATAAATTAAGTGGCGAATACAAGAGCAAATTAAGTGCAGATAAACTGAATGCAGATAGGTGTGCTGCGATAAGTTGAATTGTAATTAAATAACAATTGCCTAGATTACGAGTTTTGCGTTAACAGGGGTGCAGTGCTAGCGAGCAGTTTATGCTCACCGCTCACTTGCAGACAGTGCTCGTATTACAGGTTTTTACAAACCAGGTGTTAACCGCAAAAAAGTGAGCATAGAGCAAAATTTAGCTCCACATCTCACCTCAATACCAGCGCTGCTTACGTTAGTGGTGAGCTGGCTAAACGTGCTCGTGCACGATTTCCGCATTGGAATCAATGGCGGAGAGCCGGCTGAAAAAAAACATAACACCTGCAAAAAAGCAGCGTAAAGCTCTAAATGCAGCCCCATTGATTCCTATGGGGAAAATACATTTATGTCTACACCTATCACCCTAACATGACCCATGAGTCTAAACACCCCTAATCTTACACTTACTAACCCCTAATCTGCCGCCCCCAACATCGCCGACACCTGCATTCTATTATAAACCCCTAATCTGCTGCTCCGGACACCGCTGCCCCCTACATTATACTTATGAACCCCTAATCTGCTGCCCCCAACATCGCCGCCACCTACATTATAGTCATTAACCCCTAATCTGCCGCCACCAACGTCGCTGCCACTATATTAAAGTTATTAACCCCTAAACCTAAGTCTAACCCTAACACCCCCTAACAAATAAAATTTAAATAAATCTAAATAAATATTCCTATAATTTAATAAATTATTCCTATTTTTAGCTAGCTTAGGGTTTATTTTTCTTTTACAGGCAACTTTGTATTTATTTTAACTAGGTACAATAGTTATTAAATAGTTATTAACTATTTAATAACTACCTAGTTAAAATAAAGACAAATTTACCTGTAAAATAAAACCTAACCTAAGTTACAATTACACCTAACACTACACTACAATTAAATTAATTACCTAAATTAAATACAATTAATTACAATTAAATAAAATTATCTAAAGTACAAAAAAACAAACACTAAATTACAGAAAATAATAAACAAATTACAAGATTTTTAAACTAATTACACCTAATCTAATCCCCCTAACAAAATAAAAAAGCTCCCCCAAAATAAAAAAAAAGCCCTACCCTACACTAAATTACAAATAGCCCTTAAAAGGGCCTTTTGCGGGGCATTGTCCCAAAGTAATCAGTTCTTTTACCTGAAAGAAAAATTACAATTCCCCCCCAACATTAAAACCCACCACCCACACAACCAACCCTACTCTAAAACCCACCCAATCCCTCCTTAATAAAATCTAACACTAACCCCCTGAAGATCACCTTACCAGGAGAAGTCTTCACCCAACCGGGCCGAAGTCCTCAACGAATCTTCATCCAAGCTGGACGAAGTGGTCCTCCAGACGGGCAGAAGTCTTCATCCAGATGGCATCTTCTATCTTCATCCATCTGGCGCGGAGCGGGTCCATCTTTAAGACATCCGATGCGGAGCATCCTCTTCTTCCGACGGCTAAACACAGAATGAAGGTTCCTTTAAATGATGTCATCCAAGATGGCGTCCCTTCAATTCCGATTGGCTAATAGAATTCTATCAGCCAATCGGAATTAAGGTAGAAAAAATCCTATTGGCTGATGCAATCAGCCTATAGGATTGAACTGGCATTCTATTGGCTGATTGGAATTGAAGGGACACCATCTTGGATGACGTCATTTAAAGGAACCTTCATTCTGTGTTTAGCCGTCGGAAGAAGAGGATGCTCCGCGTTGGATGTCTTGAAGATGGACCCGCTCCGCGCCGGATGGATGAAGATAGAAGATGCTGTATGGATGAAGACTTCTGCCCGACTGGAGGACCACTTCCCCTGGCTTGGATGAAGACTTCTCTCGGATTCGTTGAGGACTTCGGCCCGGTTGGGTGAAGACGTCTCCCGGTAAGGTGATCTTCAGGGGGTTAGTGTTAGGTTTTTTTAAGGGGGGATTGGGTTGGTTTTAGAGTAGGGTTGGTTGTGTGGGTGGTGATTTTTAATGTTGGGGTGGGAATTGTAATTTTTTTTCAGGCAAAAGAGCTGATTACTTTGGGGCAATGCCCTGCAAAAGGCCCTTTTAAGGGCTATTTGTAATTTAGTGTAGGGTAGGGCTTTTTTTATTTTGGGGGGGCTTTTTTATTTTGTATGGGGAATTAGATTAAAAAAAAAAAAGGGGGGGGAGGGAGAGAAATAGCGTTGTATGTAGTGTCCCAAAACTGATTCTGATTCTTAAGTGAGGAGTTTGTGAAGTGTCCCAAAGTTAAATCCAAGTGAGATGTCCCAAGTATGGGGAAATAGTCTGTTCCAAAGTATATCAAGGACAATAAAAAAATAAAAATAAGATAAAGCGGTCCGTTATATACAATAGGTACAGTCCAAATGTTGAGATCCAAAGTGAAAAGACGTGGTGTCCGATACTGGAAAAAAAAAAAACCTATGGAAAAAAAGAGAGAACAAAATATACTGCACAAAGCGATCACAACAAGGTAATTATAATTAGAATTGTGCTCACCGTATTTAAACAAAAAACTCAGGCTGGTATGTCATTTATAGGAGATGTCTACGCATTTCAGCCTACAACGAGGCTACAGCAAGGCCTTTGTTAAGACTAGTCTTGACAAAGGCATCGCTGTAGGCTGAAACGCGTAGACATCTCCTGTGAATGACATACCAGCCCGAGTTTTTTGTTTAAATACGGTGAGCACAATTCTAATTATAATTACCTTATTGTGATTGCTTTAAGGTTTATTTGTGTATATGAATTAGACGATTTTGTATTTTGAAGCCACAACCTAATAAAATAGGTTGAGCTTGTAGGTATAATCAGATCTCATTACATCACATTGTGTAAATATACCTGCTTCTTTATCTTATTGTGTAAATATACCTGCTTCTTTATCTTATATTTGTCCATAAACCAATCACAACAATGGAAAAGTAAAATGTTATTACATTATCTCTTGTATAACCCACTGGGAGTGTAATTTCTTCTACTGGCTATGTTAAAACAGCTTGGCCTCGAGGCCAAACACTTTCCGGATGGGTGGGGATATCACAGGCTAAGTAATCTATTTCAAATGACAATATAAGGGCAATGGAAATACTTGTAAACAATTTAATACCCTCCAGCAGGTAAAGTGGATCATTGGGAACAAATTAAAGGGGAGAAAATGTTTGAGTAAACTGTCCCTTTAATTCTTTCAACACCCTGCCATTTTTGGAATTGCTGCATCCAGGTGGATTATTTTGACTGCGTGTGAAGCCAATATTCTTTTGGCAGCCTCACGCAGCCAACATTCCTTTGAGGATGTGTGCGCAACTGGCGACACCAATGGATGCGTTACAAACGCGGTTATATAAAAAAATATTTATAGATAAATATGTGTATGTGTGTGTGTGTGAAACCAAAACACACTTATGTAGGCTCCCTACCATTATTTCAGCCAAAAACATTCAAGAGGTAGGGCAGGCAATATGGCGGTGGCCAGGAAGCCAGAATGGCAATGGCAAGGCTCAAAACCAGCACAGAACCCTGCAACATTTTGTTGTGTCTGGTCTCACCTTGCCTACGTCTTAATCTGTTTTCCCTTTTTTATCACGTCAGTCAACATAACTTCCTGATTCCGGGTAAACTCTAAATATGAAAATTAGAATAAAGTAAAATGGTCATGGATCCTTTTATGATTTATTTAATTTAGCATCAATTTAATTTTATTGTAGTAGTAGCTTATGAAATGTTTACTGTTTAATTTGAATATGTTTATTACAATTAATAAAAGTGCTAATTCTTACTATATTTAATTAAAAAAAAAATATACGCCTAGATTACGAGTTTTGTCGGTAAAAACTTGCGGGGCTAACGAGCCTTTTTTTTCCAGCGCTCCCTTAAGCCAACGCTGGTATTACGAGTTTTCTGAATGGCTGCGTTAGCCTCAGAAAAGTGAGCGTTGAGCCAAATTTAGCTCCACTTCAACCCTCAATACTAGCGTTGCTTACGGTAGCGGTAAGCTGGCTAAAACGTACTCGTGCACGATTTCCCCATAGGATACAATGGGGCTGAGCTGGCTGAAACAAAAAAAGCAGCGTTCAGCTCCTAACGCAGCCCCATTGTTTCCTATGGGAAAATACTTTCTAAGTCTACACCTAACACCCTAACATGAACCCCGAGTCTAAACACCCCTAACCTTACACTTATTAACCCCTAATGTATATTAAATTTATTAACCCCTAATCTGCCCCCCCCCCAACGTCGCTGCCACCTACCTACACTTATTAACCCCTAATCTGCCGACCGGACATCGCCGCCACTATAATAAATGTATTAACCCCTAAACTGCCGCACTCCCACCTTGCAAACACTATAATAAATTTTATTAACCCCTAATGTGCCCTCCCTAACATCGCCGCAACCTACCTACAATTATTAACCCCTAATCTCCCGCCCCAACGTCGCCGCTACTATAATAAAGTTATTAACCCCTAAACCTAAGTCTAACCCTAACACCCCCCTAAGTTAAATATAATTTAAATAAAACAAAATAAATTTACTATAATTAAATAAATTATTCCTATTTAAAACTAAATACTTACCTATAAAATAAACCATAAGATAGATACAATATAACTAATAGTTACATTGTAGCTATTTTAGGATTTATTTTTATTTTACAGGCAACTTTGTATTTATTTTAACTAGGTACAATAGCTATTAAATAGTTAATAACTATTTAATAGCTACCTAGTTAAAATAATTACAAAATTACCTGTAAAATAAATCCTAAACTAAGTTACAAATACACCTAACACTACACTATCAATAAATTAATTAAATAAATTAAATACAATTTTCTAAAATAAAATACAATTAAATAAACTAAACTATATTACAAAAAACCCCCACTAAATTACAAAAAAAATAAAATATTACAAGAATTTTAATCTAATTACACCTAATCTAAGCCCCCTAATAAAATAAAAAAGCCCCCCAAAATAATAAAATTCCCTACCCTATACTAAATTACAAAAAGTAATCAGCGGAGCGGGTCCATCTTCAAGACATCCGACGCGGAGCATCCTCTTCTTCCCGATGACTAACGACGAATGAAGGTTCCTTTAAATGACGTCATCCAAGATGGCGTCCCTCGAATTCCGATTGGCTGATAGAATTCTATCAGCCAATTGGAATTGAGGTAAGAAAAATCCGATTGGACCTTGCATTCTATTGGCTGATTACATCAGCCAATTGGATTTTTCCTACCTTAATTCCGATTGGCTGATAGAATCCTATCAGCCAATCGGAATTCGAGGGACGCCATCTTGGATGACGTCATTTAAAGGAACCTTCATTCGTCGTTAGTCGTCGGGAAGAAGAGGATGCTCCGCGTCGGATGTCTTGAAGATGGACCCGCTCCATGCTGGATGGATGAAGATAGAAGATGCTGCTTGGATGAAGACTTCTGCTGGATGGAGGACCACTTCTGCCACAATCGGATGAAGACTTCTGCCACTCCGGATGTCCTCTTCTGGCCCATCGGTGCCCGGCTGGGTGATCACGGCTCAAGGTAGGGTGATCTTCAATGGGGTAGTGTTAGGTTTTTTAAGGGGGGATCGGGTGGGTTTTAGAGTAGGGGTGTGTGGGTGGTGGGTTGTAATATTGGGGGGGTCTTGTATTTTATTTTACAGGTAAAATAGCTGATTACTTTGGGGCAATGCCCCGCAAAAAGCCCTTTTAAGGGCTGATAAAAGAGCTGATTACTTTTGTAATTTAGTATAGGGTAGGGAATTTTATTTTATTAGGGGGCTTAGATTAGGTGTAATTTGATAATATAATAGGTGTAATTTGTAATATTTGTAATATAGTTTAGTTTATTTAATTGTATTTTATTTTAGAAAATTGTATTTAATTTATTTAATTAATTTATTGATAGTGTAGTGTTAGGTGTATTTGTAACTTAGGTTAGGATTTATTTTACAGGTAATTTTGTAATTATTTTAACTAGGTAGCTATTAAATAGTTATTAACTATTTAATAGCTATTGTACCTAGTTAAAATAAATACAAAGTTGCCTGTAAAATAAATATAAATCCTAAAATAGCTACAATGTAACTATTAGTTATATTGTATCTATCTTATGGTTTATTTTATAGGTAAGTATTTAGTTTTAAATAGGAATAATTTATTTAATTATAGTAAATTTATTTTGTTTTATTTAAATTATATTTAACTTAGGGGGGTGTTAAGGTTAGGGCTAGACTTAGGTTTAGGGGTTAATAACTTTATTATAGTAGCGGTGATGTTGGGGGTGGGAGATTAGGGGTTAATAATTGTAGGTAGGTTGCGGCGATGTTAGGGAGGGCAGATTAGGGGTTAATAAAATTTATTATAGTGTTTGCAAGGCGGGAGTGCGGCGGTTTAGGGGTTAATACATTTATTATAGTGGCGGCGATGTCCGGTCGGCAGATTAGGGGTTAATAAGTGTAGGTAGGTGGCGGCGACGTAGGGGGGGTAGATTAGGGGTTAATAAATTTAATATAGTCGGCGATGTTAGGGACAGCAGATTAGAGGTTCATAGCTATAATGTAGGTAGCGGCGGTGTCCGGTCGGCAGATTAGGGGTTAAATAATTTTATTATAGTGTTTGCGATGTGGGGGGGGGGCTCAGTTTTGGGGTTAATAGGTAGTTTATGGGTGTTAGTGTACTTTGTAGCACTGTAGTTAAGAGCTTTATGTTCCTGCGTTAGCCCATAAAACTCTTAACTACTGACTTTTAAATGCGGTAGGAGTCTTGGAGGTAGAGGCTCTACCGCTAACTTTCTCCAAGACACGTAATACCAGCGTTAGGCAAATCCCATTAAAAAGATAGGATACGCAATTGACGTAAGGGGAGCCTTTACCTGTCAGACTCGTAATACCAGCGTTAGGTAAAAAGCAGTGTTGGGACCTCTCAACGCTGCTTTTTAAGGCTAACGCAGAACTCGTAATCTAGCCGATAGAGTTCCCATACTGTGTATAGGTAGATACAAACTTTCACAGTTGGGAAAAGATTGAGAAAAACTGCTCTAGATCATACTCTTGTCACCCAAATCTTACACTGTAACTTAAAATTTGGATAGAACTAGTTATGTTTCTGCACATGGTGTTAAAACTTTTTTTTCCAGTCCAATATAAATGCATGTGTAATAATATGAAATACTGAAATAACCAGGACAAGTGTGGCTTAAGCCATAAGAAGTAACATGATTATACATAAGACGGACAACTATTTCTCGCTTCCTACATCATACTATAAGGCATATAATTTAATGTGTGAAGTTTTTAAATAATCATGAGTTAAAAAGAAGTAAAAAAAAATTAACAAAAAATAAATGCATATGTTAAAGATACAATACTTCACCATACATCAAATTGATATAAGGTTAAACATTTTGTTAACCCTTTGAGTGCTAAGCACTTTCCCACCTGGGTGCTAAGCTATATTAATAATGTTTAACTTTTTTTTATTTTTTTTCAGATGCCCAAGACTTACACTGTTGGAAAGGTTAGTCGATTACCTTTCCAATGGTGAGTCTTGGGGGTCTGTAGCTGCTTAGATGCCTGAGATACAGTCTTTTAATCAGCATGTCCCCTGCTCCTATACTTAACATTAAGTATAAATAAAGTTGCGCGGTGACGTCATCACGTCATTGCGCGTGGCGTCACTGCGCATAAAGTGAAGCCCTGTTGATGCCTGTCACTATGCACACCCGATCGCTGGGGTAGGAGCGGGTGGGATCCCCCAGATCTCCCTCAAGTTGGGAGAGTGCTAGCGTCGGGTTTGAGCCGTTGTTAGCACCAGAGTTGGAAACTCTGCGATGGCTCAGAGCCGTCGTTAGCACTCAAGGGGTTAATTATCTATTTTCTCAATTTCTTGTAGTAATTTTAGTTTTTTTCACTATTTTTCTTTGTGCCTCTAGGTATGCCTCTGCAGTTGTGTATATTAACCCATTAATGACCACAACATACCCTGTATCATATCACCTCTTTTGTCTTCTCTCCTCTAAGTTATACATATTTAGGTAATTAAGCCTCTCCTAGTAAGTTTTATTTTTTAGACCATGTACCATTTTAGTAGCCCTCCTTTGCACAGATTCTGGTCAATTTATCAAGGTCTATAGACTGCTGCTCCATAACTTGTCCGCCTGCTCTGAGGCGGCGGACAGAAATCAACCTGATCGAATACGATCGGGTTGATTGACACCCCCTGCTAGTGGCCATTTGGCCGCAAATCTGCAGGGGGCAGCATTGCACCAGCAGTTCACAAGAACTGCTGGTGCAATGATAAATGCTGACAGTGTATGCTGTCGACATTTATCGATGTGCAGCAGACATGATATGCTACATCGTATCATGTCTGCTCGCACAATCATAAATATACCCCATAGCCTCCAAAATGGCACACAATGCTCAAGATGAGGCCTAACTAATGATCTGTAGAAGTGGCATAAGCACCTTACTATTTCTGCTGCAAATAAAACTTTCAATACAACAAAGCATTCTACTAGCCTTACTCGCTGCAATTCATTGTTTACTAAATTTTAAATAATCTGAAATAATAATTCCCAAGTCCCGTTCCTCATTTGTAACAATCAGTAAAGTGTAATTAACATTTTGATTTTTTTCTTCCCTAAATGATTAGTTTTGCATTTTGTAGTCATTTGTCCAATCCTCCAATTTTTGTGTATCACTTCTCAATTTGTCAACCCCCCGCGGAACTTCTACGCTATTAAAAATTTTTGGTATCATCTTTAAACAGACATACTTCCCCTGTAGCCCTTTGCTGATGTATCTGTTAAATATGTTAAACAAAAGAGGCCAAAGAGCTGACCCCTAAGAAACATCACTAGTAGCTGCCCCCTCTGCTGAATGTTCTCCAGTTATTAAAACACTGTTTCTATCTTTAGGCCAGCATTCTACCCAGTTCACAATTTTTGAGTCTAGACCAAGGAGATACAGTTTGTGAATTAGTTTGTTTTGTAGGACAATGTTTTGCTGAAATCTAAATATGCTACATCAACTGCTCAACTCTGGTCTAATACTTTTTTTTACATAATCAAATAAGTCAATTAGATTAGTCTGACATGATCTCCCTGAAGTAAAACCATGCTGATTTTGGTCCTCTAAATTGTTTGTCTTTATGTATGTCATAATTCTTTCTTTTAAGAGACTTTCCATTAATTTTTCTACTATTGAAGGGCCTGTAGTTACCAGATTCTTCCCTACTGCCCTTTTAATGAAGAGTTAATATATTTACTATTCTCCAATCATCTGGAACAATTTCTGTTAATAGTAACTGATTAAACAGATCAGTTAATGGGGCAGTTAGGACTTATCGAAGTTCCTTTAAAACCCTTTGAGTTCCTTTAAAACCCTTGGGGACACCTACTTTATAATATAATGCTCAGTAAAATAAACTAATGATTTCTCTTAATGTGAGACATTTTTTTGAGAATTGGGCTTTTTGTGTTGAAACAGACAAATAAAAGTGGAAGATGAGGTAAATAAAAGGCAAAGAAGGAATTATCAAGAAAGGTGGTAAAAAATAAATCAAATAAGGAAGGGGCAAAAATTTACATAAAGGAAATTTGGAGTATTGTAAGGAATGGTAAATTAATAGTGGATGACATGGACCCTCAATGGTGCAACTCAACAATAAGTTGACTCTGGTGGTTATGGTAGAAAATTATAATTTTAAAAATATAAATCATAAACCAAACATAAAGTTATTCTTTCTGTCACAGGCAAATTTACTTTACCATACATACATTTATTAGCAAAAAAAAAAATAAAAAAAAATCTGAAAATAAGCTGCATATTGCTATAGTTAGCAGGTTATTCTTTCTAGCAATTGCCTTAGATTTATTACACTTTATATAAGTACATAACACTCACATTAAATATTATTTATTTGCAAACATTCACTTAAACAATTGCAAAATCCAGTGCAGTTTAAAGATATACATGAAAACATTACTGCATTTCTTAATACTGTTTTTCTATTCTGTGGATAAAATATTTGTGCTTTTATGCGGTAAATGATATGCACAAATTATTATACCTTCTTTTAGAAAGAAGCAATCATAATTTATTTAAGAAAACAAGCTATTAGTGAAAGCTTGTTGAACGGTGCACGTACTGTAATAAACCTTTCCGGAACATAATGTAGAACTTAAAGTTTCTTTGATGTTGTTTTGAAACAAATAGGTATTCATTTAATCTAACCTAATATTAAGCATATCACATAATTTAAAATATTGTTTCACAAATAAACAGCAAAATACATTGTACGTTGACTTCACAATATAGCATCTTATGAGCATATGTTAAAAAAATAATATTTCTGGATACATCAAATATCCTAACCTTAAAAGCAAAGAATAAAATAGGAACAAGAAGAAGAAATTAATATAAACTCAAATACTATAAATGCATTTTATTAGCTTAATCTACTGATTCATTATCCACCTTTCAGTCAAATATCATGGAATATAACTTATTTACATTGTTTAAAATGTAAAATTGGTTTCCCCTTCATGTGTTTCCAGTGTCGTGTTATACCAGCTGCAGAGTATTAAATGTATTTTGAAATTGCTAACGGCTAGATTTAGAGTTTTGTCGGTAACGACCCGCGTAGCTAACGCATGCTTTTTTTTCCCCGCACCTTTTAAATACCGCTGGTATTTAGAGTTCACAGAATGGCTGCGTTTTCAGTGCGTTAGGCTCCAAAAAGGGAGCGTAGAGCATAATTTACCGCCACTGCAACTCTAAATACCAGTGGTGCTTACGGACGCGGCCAGCTTCAAAAACGTGCTCGTGCACGATTCCCCCATAGGAAACAATGGGACAGTTTGAGCTGAAAAAAAACCTAATACCTGCAAAAAAGCAGCGTTCAGCTCCTAACGCAGCCCCATTGTTTCCTATGGGGAAACACTTCCTAAGTCTGCACCTAACACTCTAACATGTACCCCGAGTCTAAACACCCCTAACCTTACACTTATTAACCCCTATTCTGCCGCCCCCGCTATCGCTGACCCCTGTATATTATTTTTAACCCCTAATCTGCCGCTCCGTAGACCTCCGCAACCTACGTTAACCCTATGTACCCCTAATCTGCTGCCCCTAACACAGCCGACCCCTATATTATATTTATTAACCCCTAATCTGCCCCCCACAATGTCGCCGCCAGCTACCTACAATTATTAACCCCTAATCTGCCGACCGGACCTCACCGCTACTATAATAAAGTTATGAACCCCTAATCCGCCTCACTCCCGCCTCAATAACCCTATAATAAATAGTATTAACCCCTAATCAGCCCTCCCTAACATCGCCGACACCTAACTTCAAGTATTAACCCCTAATCTGCCGACCGGACCTCACCGCTACTCTAATAAATTTATTAACCCCTAAAGCTAAGTCTAACCTTAACACTAACACCCCCCTAAATTAAATATAATTTAAATCTAACGAAATAAATTAACTCTTATTAAATAAATTATTCCTATTTAAAGCTAAATACTTACCTGTAAAATAAACCCTAATATAGCTACAATATAAATTATAATTATATTGTAGCTATTTTAGGATTAATATTTATTTTACAGGCAACTTTGTATTTATTTTAACCAGGTACAATAGCTATTAAATAGTTAATAACTATTTAATAGCTACCTAGTTAAAATAATTCAAAAATTACCTGTAAAATAAATCCTAACCTAAATTACAATTAAACCTAACACTACACTATCAATAAATTAATTAAATAAACTACCTACAATTATCTACAATTAAACCTAACACTACACTATCAATAAATTAATTAAATACAATACCTACAAATAAATACAATTAAATAAACTAACTAAAGTACAAAAAATAAAAAAAGAACTAAGTTACAAAAAATAAAAAAATATTTACAAACATTAGAAAAATATTACAACAATTTTAAACTAATTACACCTACTCTAAGCCCCCTAATAAAATAACAAAGCCCCCCAAAATAAAAAAATGCCCTACCCTATTTTAAATTAAAAAAGTTCAAAGCTCTTTTACCTTACCAGCCCTCAAAAGGGCCTTTTGTGGGGCATGCCCCAAAGAATTCAGCTCTTTTGCCTGTAAAAGAAAAATACAACCCCCCCCAACATTAAAACCCACCACCCACATACCCCTAATCTAACCCAAACCACCCTTAAATAAACCTAACACTAAGCCCCTGAAGATCATCCTACCTTGAGTTGTCTTCACTCAGCCGAGCCACCGATGGAACCGAAGAAGAGATCCGGAGCAGCAGAAGTGATCCTCCAAGTGAATCCAATCAGATTCAAGTTCAATCCGATTGGCTGATCCAATCGGAACAGCCAATAGAATGCGAGCTCAATCTGATTGGCTGATTGGATCAGCCAATCGGATTGAACTTGAATCTGATTGGCTGATTCCATCAGCCAATCAGAATTTTCCTACCTTAATTCCGATTGGCTGATAGAATCCTACCAGCCAATCGGAATTCGAGGGACGCCATCTTGGATGACGTCCCTTAAAGGAGCCTTCATTCGTCGGTAGTCCGTCGGGGAAGAAGGATGTTCCGCGTCGGCGGAATGAAGATGGATCCTGTAGAAGAAGATTGAAGACCCCGCTTGGAAGATGACATCGCCGGGATGGAAGACTTTTTCAGCGCCGCCTGGAGGATCACTTCATCGGATGGAAGATTTCTTCAGCGCCCCTTGGAGGATCACTTCTGCCGCTCCGGATCTCTTCTTCGGTTCCATAGGTGGCTCGGCTGAGTGAAGACAACTCAAGGTAGGATGATCTTCAGGGGGGTAGTATTAGGTTTATTTAAGGGGGGTTTGGGTTAGATTAGGGGTATGTGGGTGGTGGGTTTTAATGTTGGGGGGGTTGTATTTTTCTTTTACAGGCAAAAGAAAAAATTATTTGGGGCATGCCCCACAAAAGGCCCTTTTGAGGGCTGGTAAGGTAAAAGAGCTTTGAACTTTTTTAATTTAGAATAGGGTAGGGCATTTTTTTTATTTTGGGGGGCTTTGTTATTTTATTAGGGGGCTTAGAGTAGGTGTAATTAGTGTAAAATTGTTGTAATATTTTTCTAATGTTTGTAAATATTTTTTTATTTTTTGTAACTTAGTTCTTTTTTATTTTTTGTACTTTAGTTAGTTTATTTAATTGTATTTATTTGTAGGTATTGTATTTAATTAATTTATTGATAGTGTAGTGTTAGGTTTAATTGTAGATAATTGTAGGTAGTTTATTTAATTAATTTATTGATAGTGTAGTGTTAGGTTTAATTGTAACTTAGGTTAGGATTTATTTTACAGGTAATTTTGGAATTATTTTAACTAGGTAGCTATTAAATAGTTATTAACTATTTAATAGCTATTGTACCTGGTTAAAATAAATACAAAGTTGCCTGTAAAATAAATATTAATCCTAAAATAGCTACAATATAATTATAATTTATATTGTAGCTATATTAGGGTTTATTTTACAGGTAAGTATTTAGCTTTAAATAGGAATAATTTATTTAATAAGAGTTAATTTATTTCGTTAGATTTAACTTAGGGGGGTGTTAGTGTTAAGGTTAGACTTAGCTTTAGGGGTTAATAAATTTATTAGAGTAGCGGTGAGGTCCGGTCGGCAGATTAGGGGTTAATACTTGAAGTTAGGTGTCGGCGATGTTAGGGAGGGCAGATTAGGGGTTAATACTATTTATTATAGGGTTATTGAGGCGGGAGTGAGGCGGATTAGAGGTTAATACATTTATTATAGTAGCGGCGAGGTCCGGTCGGCAGATTAGGGGTTAATAAGTGTAGGTAGGTGTCGACGACGTTGAGGGGGGCAGATTAGGGGTTAATAAATATAATATAGGGGTCGGCGGTGTTAGGGGCAGCAGATTAGGGGTACATAAGTATAACGTAGGTGGTGGCGGTGTGCGGTCGGCAGATTAGGGGTTAAAAAAATGTAATCGAGTGGCGGCGATGTGGGGGGGCCTCCGTTTAGGGGTACATAGGTAGTTTATGGGTGTTAGTGTACTTTAGAGCACAGTTGTTAAGAGCTTTATGAACCGGCGTTAGCCCAAAAAGCTCTTAACTCCTGTTTTTTTTCTGCGGCTGGAGTTTTGTCGTTAGATTTCTAACGCTCACTTCAGCCACGACTCTAAATACCGGCGTTAGAAAGATCCCATTGAAAAGATAGGATACGCAATTGGCGTAGGGGATCTGCGGTATGGAAAAGTCGCGGCTGCAAAGTGAGCGTTAGACCCTTTCCTGACTGACTCCAAATACCAGCGGGCGGTAAAAACCAGCGTTAGGAGCCTCTAACGCTGGTTTTGATGGTTACCGCCAAACTCTAAATCTAGGCGTAATTTTGCCTTCATTTGGATATGAAATAAGCTGTTTTTCCTCATTAAAACTACTATCTATTTAAATAGGCTGACATTGCAGAAAGAGCAGAGCCCCTTTTCTTATATTTCTCTGTTTGTACAAAAGTACCCTTATGTCTATATACACAAAACTAGTACTTAAAGAGAGGAAATGAAAATTAACATGTTAGTATCTATCTCTCCAACCCGAACTGGAAGCATGATTTTAGCTGTTCTCTCTTATCTGAATAACTTTCCAATACAGGATACAACAGAATTGATAATTTTATTATATTTGGTGGGTTCCATAGGCAACAGAAGCTATTTGAAATGATAAAGTAAATAAGCTATTTGTAAATAATTTAGGGCTAGATTACGAGTGGCATGTTAACAGTAAAGAACAAGCGAAAAAGGTTTATCACAGGTGTTTGGGTGCGTCAGGTTTTCTACTCGTATTACAAGTTGAAATTAAACATGAGAGCAATTGAAGTTAATGTGCGTCGGGTTAGCATGACCTGGTTAACTGTTTCACAAAACAAAAAAATCACACAAAACACATAAAAAATACATTACTAAGTACAGTTACACCCATAATAACACCATCTGTTGGTGTACTTATCTCAGCAGTTGCCAACCAATAAAATGTAATTATGAATATTAATAATTAATAGCAGTATAAAACTATTGTCAGTGATATCTATAATTAATATAGCAGAACTTTGTCAATACACTTCAGTGGGATCTCTGTAGTGTACTTCAAAATATCACTATAGAGATATCTATAAATTTGACAATGATACTATTAAAATTAATATTTGATCCTTTGTTCTCGATTAGTTATCTTTATAGACACCTTGAATTATACAAGCTTATTCTGTTGCAATATTCTTTACAAAGCAGATCATGAAAATATATCTCTAAAATGAACCTTACTCACAATTAATTGCTCATTAAGATGCCACAAAGGAGAATATCAGAGCAGTCTATAATTAGCCAATAACTAATAAACAATTAACAGTGCAACTGATATAATAATGGCACTTGTGAAGCTAATAAAATATCTTAATATAATGCTAATACAGACTTGCTACTATTGAGTCAGAAAGAGTCTGTTACTAGCCCACACCAGAGCGGTGACTGTTTGTGATCCAACCAAATCTTCTCCTTTTTTGGAGAGAAAAATCCATAGTTATGGACCTGTCGCCATAGTAGGATGTCCTGCATTGTTTCCATTCAACAGCATTACCAGCATATAGATGTTCCAGAAGAGAGCTATGCTTGGGAAAAGAAGCCTCACAATCTGAAGTTTTCAGCGGTTGCATCGAACGCAACACTCAATGTTGTATCCGCAAAGAGCCAATGTGGGCCGCATCCGGTGGAAGACCAACAGTTCTCCCTGGCTGTGTAGCACCAGAGTCAGAGAGGGCACAAGAGTGAGAGGTGAAGGCGCCATGCTGCTGCAGCTCCGGTCTCCTTTGTGCCATGTGCTCCTCCATCCCCAGTGAGCGATCATTGGATAAATATAATCTGTAGGCTGTTAGGTTGTGATAGCAAGAGGGGATTGCTTGAATAACATCCTCCCCCGTCAAGCCTTCCTTGAATTTGTTGTGGTAAAGCTGTCTCAACCATAGTAAGGATTATTTGCGGCAGCTGTATAGAATCTACTGAGTCAGGGTACCTGGTAGGTCTCTCCTTAGCCATAGACCGAATCGTTGTGGCAAGGTTGTTGAATTTGCCCCCCATTTGACTTTCAAGTGTATTTAGTAATGTATGTAGAGTCGCATAGAACGTCCATCCTGAAGACATCCAACGAGGAGCTCCTCTTCAATGCGGTCTCTGCCGTAAACTGGATTTTGAATGCATTCCTATTGGCTGAAAAGTTCTAATCAGCCAATAGGATGAGAGTTCAATCCTATTGGCTGATTGGAACAGGCAATAGGATTTTAGCGGCTCTCATCCTATTGGCTGATTGGAACAGCCAATAGGATTTTAGCGGCTCTCATCCTATTGGCTGATTGGAACAGCCAATAGGATTTTACCAGCTCTGATCCTATTGGCTGATTGGAACCTTTCAACCAATAGGAATGCAAGGGACACCATCTTAGATGTTGTCACTTGCATTCAAGATCCAGTTTACGGCGGAGACCGTATTGAAGAGGAGCTCCTCGTCGGATGTCTTCAGGATGGACCCGCTCCGCTCCGGATGTCTTCAGGATGGACCCGCTCCATGCCGGATGGATGAAGATAGAAGAGGCCGCATGAATGAAGACTTTGCCGGCTGGATGAAGATGGAAGAGGCCGTCCGGATGAAGACTTCTTGCCGGCTGGATGGATCCTTCAAGCGGAACTTCAAAAAATGTAAGTGGATCGTCGGGGGTTAGTGTTAGGTTTATTTAAGGGTTTTTTGGGTGGGTTTTATTTTTAGAGTAGGGTCTGGGCATGTAAAAGAGCTAAATGCCCTTATAAGGGCAATGCCCATACAAATGCCCTTTTCAGGGCAATGGGGAGCTTAGGTTTTTTTAGATAGGGTTTTTATTGGGGGGGGGGGTGGTTGTGTGGGTGGTGAGTTTTACTGTTGGGGGGTGTTTGTATTTTTCTTTACAGGTAAAAGAGCTGATTTATTGGGGCAATGCCCTGCAAAAGGCTCTTTTAAGGGCCATTGGTAGTTTATTGTAGGCTAGGGTTTTTTTTATTTAAGGGGGGGCATTTTTATTTTGATAGGGCTATTAGATTAGGTGTACTTCTTTTTTTATACTGTGGTTTGTTTGTTTTTTTTGGTAATTTAGGGTTTTTATTTTTTGTAAATTAGCGTTTATTGTTTTGGTAATTTAGTAATTTTTAATTGTAGATTTAAATAATTTGAATCGGGTTAGGGTATTTTTAATATGTAATATAGTTAATTTAATTGGTAGTTTAATGTAATTTTAGTATAAAAGTTTATTATAAGATAGGGATGTTGTAATTTTAATGTAAAGTTAGCGGGTTGTTAGGTTTAGGGGTTAATAGCTTAATTTAGTTTATGGCGATGTGGGGGGCTGGTGGTTTAGGGGTTAATAGGTTTAGTTAGTGGTAGTGATGTGGGAGGCCAGGGGTTTAGGGGTTAATACATTTATTTAGTTGTGGTGGGGTCCGGGAGCGGCAGGATAAAGGTTAATAACTTTATTTAGTTGTGGTGGGGTCAGGGAGCAGTGGAATAGGGGTTAATACATTTTATGTAGGTTGTGGCAATGTCGGGGTGGCAGATTAGGGATGTTTAGACTCGGGGCTTATGTTAGGGTGTTAGGTGTAAACGTTACTGGTTTTCTACCATATAAATCAATGGGATATCTGGCAGCATCAAACATAAGCTTTCACTGCTTTCAGACTCCTATTGATTCCTATGGCATCCGCGGCCTCCAGGGTGGCGGATTGAAAACCAGGTACGCTGGGCCAGAATAGCCGCAAGCGTACCAGTTAACTATTTGATAACTTTGAAAACGTGTCAAATAGTACCGAATGTGTATTCGGAACATCTGTAATGACGTAAGCATCGATCTGTGTCAGATTGAGTCCGGCGGACCGTATGTTACGTCACAGATTTCAACTTTTGCCGGTCTGTAGGGTTTGATAACTAGGTCGAATCAAGCTTGCCACAATTACGCAGTGGAATTCCAGCATATTTGCGGTTGACGGCTTGATAAATATCCTCCTTAGTCTGACCAAGCACGTAATTATAAGTCCAAACATGAGTATTCCACCTATTATGGCACTTAAAAGGATATTAATACTTTTAGCATTGATCTAATTAATATTTTCTCAGTTTACAATTTCCATCTTAATATCACATACATACCTTGTGAGTGGCAGTCAGATGTAATTTCATATAGCTATATTTACATTTGATTATTATCCCATATTAATATAAATATTGCATATCTGTGGATATTATTTTAATATTTAGTGTATACGCTATATGATATGATTCAGGGCACACATTATATAGGCATTTATATATTAGCATCTACTAGTCATTTCTGGAACTTAGTTTGTATCCCAGATGTCTGCAAAACAAAAGAATGTTATTTATTTTGAAATAAATTGGACATTTTAAATTGACCATATAGTTACTTACTTAATTTAGCAGATACTTATCTAATATGTCACTGTTAGGCATTTCTCTCAGATCCACAAATATACATTTATAAAATACTGAGGTACATCATAATTGAAAATTTGACATAAGTTGTACTTTAAAGTCTCAATTTTGATGTTTTCAACTTTCCCATATGTTTTAAAAAGGCTTTCTTATATATATTTAACTCAGACAAGGAGTCTAGGGTTCTGTGTATTCTACTCAGCATAGGGTAATTAACTCTTGCATGCAAAGTGGTTGCCTTTCCTGTAAGTCTTGGGCTCCCTTCCCCCAGGGGTTCATTACCTGGTAATTTTTATTACACATAGAAGAAAGATCGTCTGTAAAGTGACATCCTGAGTTTTCCAAATGTCCATTCCTTTGTTCTTAAAATCATCCCGATAGTATCGGATCAGGATATCAATCCGCCACCTGAAAGGTGGTGGACAGGTTAAGGAGCAACGATGGGCCTCGAAGCAGCAGTCGCTGCATCATAAATGGAGCCCAATGTGTTAATAATGTGTTTTCAATAGTACAGGGTGAATTGAATTTTCATATAACTCTTTTTGTTTTGTTTTTTTGCATTTTCAATACTGTCCCAACTTGTTCGGAATTGGGGTTGTAGTTTTGGAGACTTTCTGACCCCAAGATGCAACTAACTTTTGCAATTCTCCAGCTGTGATTCTTGGAGATATTGTGGCCACTCAAACCATTGTCTTCACAGTACATTGAGACAATATAGACACGTCCTCTTCCAGGTTGATTCATAACATTTTCAGTTGACTGGAACTTCTTAATTATTGCCCTGATGGTGGAAATGGGCATTTTCAAATCTTTTGCTATTTTCTTATAGCCACTTCCCATTTTATGAGGCTCAACAACCTTTTGCTGCACATCACAGCTATATTTCTTGGTCTTACCCATTGTGATGAATGACAAAGGTAATTTGGCGTATGTGTTACCTCATATTTATACTCCTGTGAAACAGGAAGTCATGGTTGAACAATTTCCTGTTCCTAGTCACCCAGGTGTACTAAAAAATTTAAAATATCAATGGGAATATACTTCAAAAATATTTTTCTCACATGATAGGGGTGCCAATAATTGTGCTACAACTATATATTTAATATAGATATTTTTGGGGGGATAAACATGTGTTGTGTTTGCAATTGTTTGATATCCATGAGAGCAGAGTATTTTTGTGTATTTTTTGAACAAATGATCAAAAGGTTAAACAAAAAATAAAAATTTTCACAACCTTCTTTGCATATTTACCAAATATTTAATAATGTATATATGAATATAAAATATTATACAAATAGAAATCACAATATAACTCAATTCATAGTTTAAGTACATTGACAATTAAAGGATACTTGAAAAAATCCTTGAAACAAATCCTTGAAAGAATACTCTCAGGTGAGCGTGCACGCTATAAAATCACCAGATATAAAATCAGGAAACTGAAAAAACAGAATTTATGCTTACCTGATAAATTACTTTCTCCAACGGTGTGTCCGGTCCACGGCGTCATCCTTACTTGTGGGATATTCTCTTCCCCAACAGGAAATGGCAAAGAGTCCCAGCAAAGCTGGTCACATGATCCCTCCTAGGCTCCGCCCACCCCAGTCATTCGACCGACGGACAGGAGGAAATATATATAGGAGAAACCATATGGTACCGTGGTGACTGTAGTTAGAGAAAATAATTCATCAGACCTGATTAAAAAACCAGGGCGGGCCGTGGACCGGACACACCGTTGGAGAAAGTAATTTATCAGGTAAGCATAAATTCTGTTTTCTCCAACATTGGTGTGTCCGGTCCACGGCGTCATCCTTACTTGTGGGAACCAATACCAAAGCTTTAGGACACGGATGAAGGGAGGGAGCAAATCAGGTTACCTAAACGGAAGGCACCACAGCTTGTAAAACCTTTCTCCCAAAAATAGCCTCCGAAGAAGCAAAAGTATCAAATTTGTAAAATTTGGTAAAAGTGTGCAGTGAAGACCAAGTCGCTGCCTTACATATCTGGTCAACAGAAGCCTCGTTCTTGAAGGCCCATGTGGAAGCCACAGCCCTAGTGGAGTGAGCTGTAATTTTTTCAGGAGGTTGTCGTCCGGCAGTCTCATAAGCCAATCGGATAATACTTTTAAGCCAAAAGGAAAGAGAGGTAGAAGTCGCTTTTTGACCTCTCCTTTTACCAGAATAAACAACAAACAAGGAAGATGTTTGTCTGAAATCTTTAGTAGCCTCTAAATAGAACTTTAGAGCACGGACAACGTCCAAATTGTGTAACAAACGTTCCTTCTTTGAAACTGGATTCGGACACAAAGAAGGTACAACTATCTCCTGGTTAATATTTTTGTTAGAAACAACCTTAGGAAGAAAACCAGGCTTAGTACGCAAAACCACCTTATCTGCATGGAACACCAGATAGGGCGGAGAACACTGCAGAGCAGATAACTCTGAAACTCTTCTAGCAGAAGAAATTGCAACTAAAAACAAAACTTTCCAAGATAGTAACTTAATATCTATGGAATGTAAAGGTTCAAACGGAACCCCTTGAAGAACTGAAAGAACAAGATTTAGACTCCAGGGAGGAGTCAAAGGTCTGTAAACAGGCTTGATCCTAACCAGAGCCTGAACAAAAGCTTGAACATCTGGCACAGCTGCCAGTCTTTTGTGTAATAAGACAGATAAAGCAGAGATCTGTCCCTTTAGAGAACTTGCAGATAATCATTTCTCCAAACCTTCTTGTAGAAAGGAGAGAATCTTAGGAATTTTTATCTTATTCCATGGGAATCCTTTGGATTCACACCAACAGATATATTTTTTCCATATTTTATGGTAAATTTTTCTAGTTACAGGTTTTCTGGCCTGAACCAGAGTATCTATAACAGAATCTGAAAACCCACGCTTTGATAGAATCAAGCGTTCAATCTCCAGGCCGTCAATTGGAGGGAGACCAGATTTGGATGTTCGAATGGACCCTGAACAAGAAGGTCCTGTCTCAAAGGTAGCTTCCATGGTGGAGCCGATGACATATTCACCAGGTCTGCATACCAAGTCCTGCATGGCCACGCAGGAGCTATCAAGATCACCGAGGCCCTCTCCTGATTGATCCTGGCTACCAGCCTGGGAATGAGAGGAAACGGTGGGAATACATAAGCTAGGTTGAAGGTCCAAGGTGCTACTAGTGCATCTACTAGAGTCGCCTTGGGATCCCTGGATCTGGACCCGTAGCAAGGAACCTTGAAGTTCTGACGAGACGCCATCAGATCCATGTCTGGAATGCCCCATAATTGAGTTATTTGGGCAAAGATTTCCGGATGGAGTTCCCACTCCCCCGGATGGAATGTCTGACGACTCAGAAAATCCGCTTCCCAATTTTCCACTCCTGGGATGTGGATCGCAGACAAGTGGCAGGAGTGATCCTCCGCCCATTGAATTATTTTGGTCACTTCTTTCATCGCCAGGGAACTCTTTGTTCCCCCCTGATGATTAATATAAGCAACGGTCGTCATGTTGTCTGATTGGAACCTTATGAATTTGGCCTTTGCTAGTTGAGGCCAAGCTCTGAGAGCATTGAATATCGCTCTCAGTTCCAGAATGTTTATCGGAAGAAGAGACTCTTCCCGAGACCATAGACCCTGAGCTTTCAGGGATTCCCAGACCGCGCCCCAGCCCACTAGACTGGCGTCGGTCGTGACAATGACCCACTCTGGCCTGCGGAAGCTCATTCCCTGGGACAGATGGTCCAGGGTCAGCCACCAATGGAGTGAATCTCTGGTCTTTTGATCTACTTGAATCATTGGAGACAAGTCTGTATAATCCCCATTCCACTGTTTGAGCATGCACAGTTGTAATGGTCTTAGATGAATTCGTGCAAAAGGAACTATGTCCATTGTTGCAACCATCAATCCTACTACTTCCATGCACTGCGCTATGGAAGGACGAGGAACAGAATGAAGCACTTGACAAGAGCTTAGAAGTTTTGATTTTCTGACCTCTGTCAGAAAAACCCTCATTTCTAAGGAATCTATTATTGTTCCCAAGAAGGGAACTCTTGTTGACGGGGACAGAGAACTTTTTTCTTTGTTCACCTTACATCCGTGAGATCTGAGAAAGGCTAG
The DNA here is from genome assembly GCF_027579735.1 of Bombina bombina. NCBI lineage: Eukaryota > Metazoa > Chordata > Amphibia > Anura > Bombinatoridae > Bombina > Bombina bombina. The sequence goes on along the minus strand of NC_069501.1, from coordinate 1,070,085,246 downwards.
AACGATGTCCGTATGAGCCTTTGCTTTTGACAGGGACGACGCTTGTATTAGAATGTCGTCCAAGTAAGGTACTACTGCAATGCCCCTTGGTCTTAGAACCGCTAGAAGGGACCCTAGCACCTTTGTGAAAATCCTTGGAGCAGTGGCTAATCCGAATGGGAGGGCCACAAACTGCTAATGTTTGTCCAGAAAAGCGAACCTTAGGAACTGATGATGTTCTTTGTGGATAGGAATATGTAGGTACGCATCCTTTAGATCCACGGTAGTCATAAATTGACTTTCCTGGATGGTGGGTAGAATCATTCGAATAGTTTCCATTTTGAACGATGGTACCCTGAGAAATTTGTTTAGGATCTTCAAATCCAAAATTGGTCTGAACGGTCCCTCTTTTTTGGGAACTACGAACAGATTGGAATAAAAACCCATTCCTTGTTCCTTTATTGGAACTGGGTGTATCACTCACATCTTTAACAGGTCTTCTACACAATGTAAGAATGCCTGTCTCTTTATTTGGTTTGAGGATAAGTGAGACTTGTGGAACCTTCCCCTTGGGGGTAGTTCCTTGAATTCCAGGAGATAACCTTGAGAAACTATTTCTAGCGCCCAAGGATCCTGAACATCTCTTGCCCAAGCCTGAGCAAAGAGAGAGAGTCTGCCCCCCACCAGATCCGGTCCCGGATCGGGGGCTACTCCTTCATGCTGTTTTGTTAGCAGTGGCAGGCTTCTTGGCCTGCTTACCCTTGTTCCAGCCTTGCATTGGTTTCCAGGCTGGTTTGGGTTGTGAGGCATTACCCTCTTGCTTAGAGGATGCAGAATTAGAGGCTGGTCCGTTTCTGCGAAAGGGACGAAAATTAGGCTTATTTTTAGCCTTAAAAGACCTATCCTGTGGAAGGGCGTGGCCCTTTCCCCCAGTGATGTCTGAAATAATCTCTTTCAATTCTGGTCCAAATAAAGTTTTACCTTTGAAAGGGATGTTAAGCAATTTTGTCTTGGATGACACATCCGCTGACCAAGACTTTAGCCAAAGCGCTCTGCGCGCCACGATAGCAAACCCTGAATTTTTCGCCGCTAATCTGGCTAATTGCAAAGCGGCATCTAAAATAAAAGAGTTAGCCAATTTAAGTGCGTGAACTCTGTCCATAACCTCCTCATATGGAGTTTCTCTACTGAGCGACTTTTCTAGTTCCTCGAACCAGAACCACGCTGCCGTAGTGACAGGAACAATGCATGAAATTGGTTGTAGAAGGTAGCCTTGCTGTACAAAAATCTTTTTAAGCAAACCTTCCAATTTTTTATCCATAGGATCTTTGAAAGCACAACTATCTTCGATAGGAATAGTAGTGCGTTTGTTTAGAGTAGAAACTGCCCCCTCGACCTTAGGGACTGTCTGCCATAAGTCCTTTCTGGGGTCGACCATAGGAAATAATTTCTTAAATATAGGGGGGGGGAACAAAAAGGTATGCCGGGCTTTTCCCACTCCTTATTTACTATGTCCGCCACCCGCTTGGGTATAGGAAAAGCATCGGGGGGCACCGGAACCTCTAGGAACCTGTCCATCTTGCATAATTTCTCTGGAATGACCAAATTGTCACAATCATCCAGAGTAGATAACACCTCCTTAAGCAGTGTGCGGAGATGTTCTAATTTAAATTTAAATGTCACAACATCAGGTTCAGCTTGATGAGAAATTTTTCCTGAATCTGAAATTTCTCCATCAGACAAAACCTCCCTCATGGCCCCTTCAGATTGGTGTGAGGGTATGACAGAACAATTATCATCAGCGCCCTCTTGCTCTTCAGTGTTTAAAACAGAGCAATCGCGCTTTCTCTGATAAGTAGGCATTTTGGATAAAAGATTTGCTATGGAGTTATCCATTACAGCCGTTAATTGTTGCATGGTAATAAGTATTGGCGCACTAGATGTACTAGGGGCCTCCTGCATGGGCAAAACTGGTGTAGACACAGTAGGAGATGATGTAGTATCATGTTTACTCCCCTCATTTGAGGAATCATCTTGGGCAATATCATTATCTGTGGCAGTACTGTCCTTACTTTGTTTGGACGCTATGGCACAATTTTCACATAAATTTAAATGGGGAGACACATTGGCTTTCATACATATAGAACATAGCTTATCTGAAGGTACAGACATGTTAAACAGGCTTAAACTTGTCAACAAAGCACAAAAAACGTTTTAAAATAAAACCGTTACTGTCACTTTAAATTTCAAACAGAAAACACTTTATTACTGAATATGTGAAAAAGTATGAAGGAATCGTTCAAAATTTCACCACAGTGTCTTAAAGCCTTAAAAGTATTGCACACCAAATTTCAGAGCTTTAACCCTTAAAATAACGGAACCGGAGCCGTTTTTAAATTTAACCCCTATACAGTCCCAGCTATAGTCTTTGCTAAGACCCAACCAAGCCCTGAGGGGAATACGATACCAAATGACGCCTTCTAGAAGCTTTTTCAGAGATTTTTAGATCCTCACACATGCATCTGCATGCCCTGCTCTCAAAAAACAACTGCGCATTAATGGCGCAAAAATGAGGCTCAGTCTAAAACTAGAAAGGCCCCCTGACTGAAAAAGGTGACCAACACAGTGCCTGCCGTTTTATAAGCGTTCCCTAAGATTATAAATGCCAATTGTTAGCCTAAATCTGAATAATATGCCCAAATAAAGCAATCGATTTAGCCCATAAAAATGTCTACCAGTTTTTTTAGCCCATATTAAGCCCTTTATTCTGTTTGTTTGACTAAGAAAATGGCTTACCGGTCCCCATGAGGGGAAATGACAGCCTTCCAGCATTACACAGTCTTGTTAGAAATATGGCTAGTCATACCTTAAGCAGAAAAAGTCTGCTAACTGTTTCCCCCAACTGAAGTTACTTCATCTCAACAGTCCTATGTGGAAACAGCAATCGATTTTAGTTACTGTCTGCTAAAATCATCTTCCTCTTACAAACAGAAATCTTCATCCTTTTCTGTTTCAGAGTAAATAGTACATACCAGCACTATTTTAAAATAACAAACACTTGATAGAAGAATAAAAACTACATTTAAACACCAAAAAACTCTTAACCATCTCCGTGGAGATGTTGCCTGTGCAACGGCAAAGAGAATGACTGGGGTGGGCGGAGCCTAGGAGGGATCATGTGACCAGCTTTGCTGGGACTCTTTGCCATTTCCTGTTGGGGAAGAGAATATCCCACAAGTAAGGATGACGCCGTGGACCGGACACACCAATGTTGGAGAAATATATCACATCAGTAAGGGAACAAATGATAGTCCACATAGAGGGAGGCAAAAGCAAGCCCTGAGTGAGCTGTGCAAATGGATTCTGGTCCCAAGAGTGCTTCAGAAATAGGAGATGTACCTTAGATGTCCTCCGGTATCAACACAGAATCTGTGTAGTAACAATATGGAGGCATGTAAAAAGAACTGGCACGTGGGGAGTGCAAAGGCTGTTATACAACGCCAAGAAGGAGGAACAGAATCAATCCAAGGAAGTCACAGAACAGCTGGTGAGTACTTTCGCACAGCTGGTCTTGTTGATACTGGAGGACTTCTAAGGTACAGCTCCTATTTCTGTAGCCTATCCACTCCTGGGACCGGAATCCATTTACACAGCTCACTCAGGGCTTGCTTTTTCCTCCCTCTACATGGATTTGAACATCAGAGAGGAAGTATGTTACCTTAGAAGAAATAAATATTTGAATTCATTTAACCTAGGTATTGTGATTGTGAAAGGGATCTTAAAGTGAATGTAAAGTCAGGCTGCATTGTCAACACTGCCTAAAAATTGACGTTAAAATAACGGCACTTTAATTCATAATTTTTTCTACAAAGTTCTAATTACCTATTATTTTAACTTTATTTCAATACGATCATCATTTCAATCCAACGTCCGCCATCTAGGATTAATGATTGACATTGTAAGCTCGCTTTTGTCAACCAATAATCCAATCCCCTTTTGTCGACGTCACGCGTCCGTAATGCGCTTGCGTTTGAAACCGGTTGTAACAAAGAGCTCTGACGCGAGTTCACATTTTGCGCATGCGCCATTTCACTTTTATGGGACTTAGTCATTTATTCAACAATTATCAGAGCGCTTGGTAAGTATCAATCGTACATGGGCTCCGTTATGAATGCTAATACAATACGTTCGTAAGCAAAACATAGCACAGTTTATTGGGCATGATATAAACTAAATAATATACGATTTAGCAATATTGATAATAAATTTAATGTTTTAAAAGCTGCAATTTTTTTGGGGGGGTTACATCGTTGGAATCAGATTAATACTTTCAATATAATACTCCGCTTTTTTTGTGTGAGAAAAGAGCAAACACATGAAACTGTTATTTATCAATTTAAATATTATATTATACAAACAAAAATATAATTTTAGTATAAGTATTATTATAGGGACGATGTAATGCTAGGGATGTAACGTAGGGACGATGTAATGCTGCTGTACTGTATTACATGATAGTATTCACTGAATGCATTCATTCAGTGAATACTATGTTGCTAGTCATCGGCATCGGCATGTAACGCATGCGCTGTGGATATCAAAGCCGGGAGTGCGCATTGCTCTATGTAAACCGCAGGTTGGACCGCTGTATACGTTACAGTGAATAAAATCTGGAAGTTGCGGGTGGGAGGAGCTGGTATCTAAAATGGAGCAAAATTGGTAATCTAAATATAATATTTATTTTGTATTTATTTAAAAAAATAAAGTGGCGCTATAATTTATAAAATAGCAAGCAATATTGACATAGGTTAAAATAAGAGAAAATTGACATTTACTTTAAGGAAATATAGCAAAGGATAAATGTTGCAGAATGGCAGCTGGGGTGGACCAGGTTGCAGCATCACCTTTATCAGGTGGAAGAAGCAGCCTATAGCCAGAATATTAGTGCAGAAAATAAGAATATTAGGTGTAGAAAATGCAACTTTACTTTTTAAATTACTTTTAAAATATTATATGTAAATGAGGTAACAGCTTTGTTAAAGAGCCAAATACTGAGTATTTTTCCTGAAAGTAGACAATCTTGTGTAGATCAGATACTGTAGATGCTAAGGGGCGGATTTAATAAACGGATGCTGCTTTATCCGCCCATAATTTCCGGATCACCGGAAATGGCAGTTAAGAAGCAGTGGTCGTAAGACTGCTGCTCCTTAACTTGTCCACCATCTTTTTAGGTGGCGGACTGCAATCATCCTGATCAGATACGATCTGGATGATTGACTGCCCCTACTAGCGGCTGATTGGCTGCAAATGTGCAGGGAGCGGCATTGCACAAGCATTTCACAAGAACCGCTTGTGCAATGTTAAAGGCCGTATGCTGTCGGCATTTAGGGATGTCGGGCGGACATAGTTTGCTATAGCAAATCATGTCCGCCCGACATTTGGTAAATTGACCCCTAAGTGGCAATTTCTCTAGAGGTGTTTAACTGATATTCATAATGATTTATTTCTTCCTGTTTCTTTTCTAAATTTCGTTGGTTTAATGTATCATTTGAGATGTGTGTGAGACGCATGGCCGGAAGAACTTATCTTGCAAATGAATTTGAGTGCTCCACAGATGGTCAGTGTAGTGTCCTCAATTCTCTTGATTTATAGCCATACCTTTCCTGTGATTATTTGAGCTACAGTTTTTTGTACAGAAACTAGGGTCTATACTTTTTAGAGGCCAGGATTGATGCTATATAATAATTTATGTAGAACCTGAACTATAACTCTAGAATCCATGGTGGCCTGGCTCCTGGGATTTGTACATACAGTATGTGTAAATTTATTAAGGACCAGTGAGTCATGATGCAAAGAAAAGTTATCTTAAAATGAAATAATATATTGCTAATATTTATAGTCATCAAGCTGTTCTGTAGACATTGCTATACATTATTACACTCCATAGAAGTATATTACACTCACATTAAATAGTATTTATTGGCAAAACATTTGCAGAATGATAGGAAGTGTAGAGCTATACATGAAAATAACACTGCCTTTCTTGATACCAGTTTTGCCATTCCGTGGAAAACATATTTGTGCTTTTATGAGATAATTAATATGCACATATTATTATTATACCTTCTTTTAGAAAGCAGCATTCATAATTGATTGTAGAAAACAAGCTATTAGAGAAAGCTTATGGTGCATGTACAGTAATAAAATATTATAGAACATAATGTAAAACGTAATGCTTTTTGATGCAGTTTTTACATAAATAGGCATACATTTTATTTAAGCATATTTCACTACATAGCATATTATTAAAGATATTATTTTCACATTGAAACAACTCAATACATGTTATGCTGATTTAACAAAATAGAGTATCTTTATTGAGAGCATAACATTTAAGCTACTTTAATGTACATACATTTTTTTAAACATAATTTATAAAATGTCCCTTCCTGAGAAGCACCCCCCCCCCCCCCCCCCCCCCCAGTAACCATGAAATGCTGGACAGATAGCTCAGCATGCTAAGGCAGTGTGGCTGAGCTCTGTAGCAATTCAAGGGTTGCAGGTTCGATCCCCGGCAAGGTTCAATTCTGAGGTCGATAAAATGAGTAGCGCCTTGAGACCCTTACGGGTGATTAGCCGCGCTTTACAAGTACCCAATACAGTAACCATGAAAAGAAAATATTTAATTGTTAAACACTATCAATTATTTTTTGTTTGCTTAAACCTATTGAATCGTTTTCCAAAGTTTTCTGTTTTCATTTTTAAATATCTCACCAATTCACATAATTTAAAAGGTCCACCCTGGCAATCTTGTCTTTTTTTACAGAGCACCATGAAAGTGCAGGTCAATATAGAGACATCTAAGCAGTGTGAGATTTGTGTAAATATGTCTACTTGGTAGAGGAGAAAAAAATAACTTACCATATTTTGCTCATTATTACAACCAGTTAAATGAATGAGACACCCCTGAACTAAAAGACACCCCTGAACTATACAGAAAATGTGGGGTTAGGCTTCAATGTTGCTGAAAAGGAAATCCTTTCAGATATGTAACCATGACATTGTATTTGCACAGACATTCTTGTACAGCTACTTCCTATTTAGAGAAAAAACCTGGGTGACATTTCATATCATGTAGCAGATGTGAGTTATCACCCCATACTTTAGCTGTAGAAACATTATTGTAAGGGGTCCAAGATCCCATTTTTTCTATATGTTGTTGAGGCTCAATGGGGATTAACTTCTATGTGACTTAAGTTATAAAATGATGTTGGATATAATATAGGTCTTAAAATGGCATAATCTTTTTAGTCCAGGTTGGTTTCCTGGGCTTGGACTTGCTGATTGGAGTGATGGAGAGTACCCTGAATTGTTAGAGATGCAGACAATGCTGTGATATACATAGTTTGATTAAAGAAATTGGACAGGTGCAAATCTGCATTATATGGGTTAAATCTTAGTCATGATAGTTATTAAGTCAATTAAGGAAGAAACCTGAAGGACTTCAGAAGTACAATATTGTTCCTCATTTGGAAGTCAAATTCATATTTCACCTTTTTGAATGGATTAGGTTAGAAGGCTGATGTTACCTGCAAAGTGCTCTTAAATGTGCATTTTGCTGATGGTCAGCAATCAGCATCACAAGTGCTAAGTTCATACTTTGCTTTACTATAATCTTATGTGATTTCACTGAAATATTACAAGATTTCATAGTAAACGTCCTTAAAATGAGGAAAGAAATGAAGTGGCAGTGCAGCACATATGTACTGAATATGCATTTTGTGATTGGCTAATAGCTGTCACATGATACAGGGGGAGGGAAAATTGAACTAACTTTGAAATTAGTCAGAAAAAAATTCTACTGCCTGTTTGAAATTCAGACTTTTTTGTATTTCATTTTCTTTTTATTGTGCATTTATTGGTTATGCAATTCTACTGTATTTAATAGTCCTTCAAGAGAAGTTGATGTCAGCTTTTAAACATATCCCTCAAATGTACCTGTGAGACCTGTAAGAAAGAAGACAATTGTGTAAGAATAAGATAATAAAAATATCTTACTTGCTTAAGTATCCCTGTGTCTTTCAACAGTGTGAGCAGAAGGGACTGCAACATGCTTGTCGGACTATGACAGCAAGCTTATGCAAATACGAGTGCTACTTACAGCTTCCGACTGAACTTTTACAGGCAGGGAAAGGGTAAGTGACATGTAGATGTAAATAAAGAAAAGATTTTGTGTAATTTTAAAAGTAATGTCAAAAAAACACAAAATTGCACAAAGCAGACAGGAAAAACAATTTTACAAGCATCTTACTTGAAGCTGCTAAGGGGCTTCGTAAAAGGTAAGATCATGTTCAAAATGTATCGAGGCTCACTTCACCTACCTTTAACAGCTGTATGTTTAGGGAATGTTCCTCCTGTTAATATACAGTATATAGTTGTGTGAGGTGTCCCAATACGTGATATCTCGCACATCAAATGAGATTGGCCAGTCAATTGACTGTTAGAAAATAACTGTTACTGATGCTGTTGTTTTTATTTAAAAAGAGTCTGTACTGCTTTTAATAAATCAATTTTTCATCACACTGACAACTGAGCTCTGTCTTTTTTTGTGTGTGATATTCTTGAGTCTATTCTATGAAAGATCCCCAACTTGCAGTACTCACATAACTGTTCTTGTAAGGACAATTCAACAAGTCCAACTGAAGAAGTTACCGCTGTTATTTCTAACTCATTGCAGTGAAAGTATACTACCCGCCATTAATCTCTTCAGACTGCAGAGAGAAAGATTGTTATTGAGACCAGCTTCCAGGGGGAGATATGGTATCTGACCTGACCCCAGTCTCAGCGATGTATCAGAGAGTTTAAGCTACTGACAATACCACAATACCATGGGGGGGGGGGGGGGGGGATACTCCAAGGGGTCAGTATTGTCACAGGGAGTTTTTTTAAATTAGCTTATTCTGTAAGATTGTGAATAAGTTTTTCTAGCACCAGTATACTTCACAGGGGAACTCATTTTATGTGGTTTTGAGGTTAGATGTTAACAGAAGCTTAACTAATTGTAGTGGAGCTGATCTCTCAACACATAACTATGACAAAGGGTAGTTACAATTCTCTTTGAATTCCGTATTTTTCCCCTTGTGGTGTTTCTGCAAGTTTTTTCCGCATATTAGTTTTACTAATTATTTTTATTGAAAATAGGCCACATTAAGGCCCGCTAGCTACTATTGATGTAGTTGCTAATAGAGAATTTTAAAACTAGTGGAAGGGGTCAAGGAACACAAACAGAAAACCATAATATGACACCAGATACAAAGTAAGAACAGGTAGGTGGGGGTACCTGAAAAGACACAGGGAGCATTATTGCTTTTTATATATCTCTTTTTTGACTATCTGGCACCTAAGTCCCAGCGACTCATGTATGTTATTTTGTATCTCATATTTTAACCTGGTTGATTATTATTTTCTACCATACACAGCATTTTTATCCATCTATTACATACAGCAACTGAAATACTCCTACCAGCTTATTCAACTGCCCATCAAAAAATTACCCCAACGCCATGACTTTAGCAGTGGAGGAGCAACAACCAGCATCAGAAGACCAAAGGAGTAGGAATGAGCAGCAGAGTGTCTTGAGGAAGAGATAAATAACCTCATAAGAGAGGTGCAGTATATTAAGGAAAACCGTATCTTCATGAGTGAGACAAGAAATGTATCTCTATTAAAAGATGATGCAGTAGAATTCCATAATTACATAAGTACATAAGTATATAATTTAAAGACAATGCAATAACACCTACTCTAAATGACAAATTTATTATTTCACTGTATCATGTGACAGACATCAGCCAATCACAGACTAGTATATGTATACCCTGTGAGCTTGTGCACATGCTCAGTAGGATCTTGTTCCCCAGAAAGTGTGTATGTAAAATGATTGTGCAAAATTTGTAATGCTAGTAAATTGGAAAGTGTCTTAAAACTGCATGCTCTATCTGAATCATAAAACTTTATTTTGATTTGAGTGTTCCTTTAAGAATGTTAAAGGACCAGTAAACACAGCAGATTTGCATAATCAACAAATGCAAGACAACAAGACAATACAATAGCATTTACTCTGAATTTCAAATGAGTAGTAGATTCTTTTCTAACACATTTTAAAGTTATGTATATTTCCACTCCCCCTGTACCATGTGATAGCAATCAGCCAATCACAAATGCATATACGTATAGTCTGAGTTCTTGCACATGCTCAGTAGGAGCTGGTGACTCAAAAAAAGTGTAAACATAAAAGACTGTGCACATTTTTTTTAATGGAAGTAAACTGGAAAGTTGTTTAAAATTACATGCTGTATCTGAATCATGAAAATTTAATAAAACCTGAGTGTCCCTTTAAATGTTGCTGAAGTGCTTGATGATGTAGGGGTTTCAAACAATGGCGCCTATAACTAATCTGCTATCATACACCGTTTGTTTCGTTCTGAATATTCAAGGAAATTTGTTTCTCTGAATATTGAGTGGCTGCACTATTAGGTACTCGTTTAAAACTAAACAAATAATTAATTTTCTTTAAGGATTTACATTTGTTTTTGTTAAAACTAATGAAAAAATGTTTTAAAGCTGCAGGTGAAAAGTTCACCTGTAGCTACAGTACTTACTTCAAAGCGCTCTGAAGAGCATGAAGAGAGTGCTAAGGTATTAACCCTTTCAAATAAAACCAAAATAAATTCATATTGACGATTGCTATCAGTATTTTTTTATTTTCTTTAATTTCGTAGGTGCATTCATTCATTTTCGTACGACATAAAAAAGAAAGCATTTTTCACGACTACTACTTTAGTTTTTTAACTTATGCACATTTGAAAACAACTAAATCATTTGCACCCAAAAAAGTTTTTTCGTCATAAACGTTGCAGTAAAGAAAAAAAATTTTTTTATAATTCTTACTCAAAATATATACGCAGGGCGGGATTCACAAACGAACAATCCAGTCCCTTTATTTTAACTAATTCCAGGATTTATGAAGCTTTCCAAAATTAAATATCCAAAGAGTTTATGCATTCTGAAGCCATACTTTATACGAACAAAATTAGGACATAATGGATTTCAATATTTGTTTTCCACAAAATTACTAGATTGAAAAGTTTTTGATTCAAAGTGAATATTAAAGGTAACAAACAACTCTATTTTCACAAATTCATGTACACAGTTGACTTTTTTTTATATCAGACACTGAGGAGAGAATAATCTAAAGCTTGCTGTTCTTGCAAGATTATATACAGTAAAGGGATAGTAAAGTCCAAATTAAACTTACATGAATCAGATAGGGAATGTCATTTTAAACAACTTTCTAATTTACTTTTATCATCAGATTTGCTTTCTTCTCTTGGTATTCTTAGTTAAAGGCTAATACTTGTTTGGCTCATATGCTAATTTCTAAGCCCATGAAGGCCGCCTCTAAATTAAATGCATTTGACAGTATTTCACAGCTAGAGGGCATTAGCTCATGTGTTTCATATAGATAACATTGTGCTCATGCATGTGAAGTTATTTAAGAGTCAGAACTAATTGCCTGAAATGCAAGTCTGTCAAAAGATCTGAGATAATGAGGCAGTCAGCAGAAGCTTAGATACAAGGTAATTACAAAAGGAAAAAAGTATATTTCTATAATAGTGTTGGTTATGCAAAACTGGGAAATGGTAAATAAAGGTATTATCTATCTTCTTAAACAATTACATTTTTGGTGGGATATTTATCAAAGACAGTGCAGATCAGGTCCGCCAGACCTTGCTGAATGCGAAGAGCAATACACTCTCCATATTTAGCATTGCACCAGCTCAGAGCAGGCAGACAGGGTTATGGAGCAACCAGAAACACGGGCCCTCAAGCTTAATAAATGGGCCCCTTGATGTTTACTATCCCTTAAGACATGTCATCACCAGTACTGTGAGGTAATTCAAATCATTTTTTTAATGGAATTTTTATATTGACAGCTGTTTAGCTTGTTATGCAGATTTTTGGATGTGAAGTAGAAACATTAACATTACAATATAATCCTAAAAAACAGGCCCAAAGATTTTGAGCGATTTTTCTCTATGACATTGAACTTTTGATCACATGGACTTAATTAATTAGAAGACTATTTTTATTTTAATTTTCCTCTTGAGTTTTTTTATGCAGTTCAGGTCATGTCTAACTATAAGAGTAAATTATCATAATGGAAATTTTGAATGTAACATTTGATTTAACAAATACTATTCAGAAGTTCAATAGTTCATGTGGTAGGAATTTAGTAAATTGATGCATAATAGCTACAAATATATCTATTAGAAAGTTTCTTTTCGAATATTGCATAATTCAAATATTACAAGAAATACTATTACAAATATAATGATTAAAAATTTTCGAATTCAAATATTGCATAATTCTAATCAAGTTATTAGAAAATTTAGAATCAATATTACATTTAAATAAAGCATTAGAAATGTTGTTACATTAAACGAATGTTAGAATATTGCACAGACATTCAACATTTGAAACAAACAAACTAATGTGTTCAAATGTATTTTATTTTTCAAATATTGCAGAACATTTGCCCATCCCTAGTCATAAACTATCCAAAAAGTTGTGAAATGGAAGTGAATGTGCTAAGCTTTATGACTTTGAATTTTAGCACATATGAAAGAGTATTCATTAACATAAACTACTTCTGCAAAGAGGGACTCTGCACATTCTATTCATGTGCATAAAGATAGATGGTGTCCTTATTTAGGCTGTGTGAAGCTGGCCCCCCTACAATTGTCACAAATAAAAAATCCTATGTGTTTCATTAGTGCTATGTTTGTGCTGTTTTGTGCTGCTTTTATTTTTAAGATCATAGCAATTGTTTTTTGAGTTATTACAGATTAAATAAAGGTCACCAAAGGTCACCCAGTCACCATACAACAGCGAAAAGACATGAAACCAGCCGGGTTGATTAGTGCTACATTTGTGCTGGTTTGTGCCATTTACATTTCTGTTCTATCTTGTTTCGTTTTTAACTTATTAGTGATTTAATAAAGGTCACCAAAGGTCACCCAGCCCCCTTACAACAGCCAAAATACATGAAACCGGCTGGTTTGTTAGTGCTGCGTTTGTGCTGGTTTGTGTTCTATCTTGTTTCGTTTTTAACTTATTAGTGATTTAATAAAGGTCACCAAAGGTCACCCAGCCCCCTACAACAGCCAAAATGCATGAAACGGGCTGGTTGGTTACTGCTACATTTGTGCCGGTTTGTGCCGTATACATTTTTATTTGTGCTGCTTTGGTTTTATAGTTCTAACACTTTGTTTTTTTGTCAGTGAAAATTATGTAACCCGCCATCCAACTCGCCTCAGCTGTGTAAAGTTGGCACTCCATGTTTTTAAAATGTGAATAAAAATATACCATTCATTTGTGCTGTGTTTCTGCTCAAAAATTAACATCAGTGCCAGTTTTGTTTTGCACATATAAGCATTATATATGATCAAACTCCGCCCACTTTGCGCTCCACATTATTACATTTTAAAAACAAACATAACATTAGTTTGTTCTGAGATTCTGTTGATTTGTGCTAAAAAAATTAACGTTTGTGCTGGTTTGGGTTTGTACAGCAAAATCGAACATTTGTGCCAGTTTCATTTTTTAAATATTGAGCATTATATATGATCAAACTCCGCCCACTTTGCTCCCCACATTTTAAAATTTTAAAAACTAATATAACATTTGTATGTGCTACCTTTGTGCTGATTTGTGCAGCAAAAATGAACATTTGTGCCAGCTTCATTTTTGAAATATTCAGCATTATATATGATTAAACTCCGCCCACTTTGCACCACACATTATTACATTTTAAAAACAAATATACCATTAGTTTGTGCTGAGATTTTGCTGATGTTTGCTAAAACAACTTAACTTTTGTGCCGGTTTGGTTTTGGAAACATTGAGCATTATATATGATCAAACACCGCCTACTTTATAATCCATGTAATTAAATTTCTCCTAACCAAGCCCCAAAGTATTAGATGTAGACTGTTGTCACCTACTCTAGCTTGCTTCTATTTGTGTAAAGGGTCTTTTCATATGCAGGGGAGGGGAGGTCTGCTATTTTTTCTTTCCAGACCATTTCAGCAGGTGTCTCAGCCTAACCTTTTTATCAGTGCTAAACTGGGAGCTTCTTACTAAGTTTTTTAAATGGTGTTATAGTGGATTTTTAGATCAACATCTGTGCATATTATTCTTTATAGTAGTGTCTCTTACATGCAGTTATATGAAAATTGGTGTATACTGTCCCTTTAATAACTTGAAAACAAAAAAAGACACAACTGAGATTTAAACAGCACAAATGCAGCACTAACATACTGTTTTGTGATCCTTAAATCATCCTTAATATTTAAGTAACTATAATAGAAGATTTATTTATTTAAATGGCACTAACAGGTGCATACACAACCCAAGTAAAACAGTCAGGTTTGGGCGAAATCTGAGTCAAAATGGGGGCCGGGTTATATGATTTCCCCTAAAAAAAAAACCAGCCTAAACACAGTACTAGAACTTTCTAGGCTGTGTGAAGCTGGCCCCCTACAATCGGCACACATAAAAAACCACTGTGTTTCATTAGTGTTACGTTTGTGCTGTTTTGTGCCTCAAAAATTAAGATTTGTGCTGCTTTTAATTTAAGATAATAGCAATTAATTTTTGATTTATTAGCGATTTAATAAAGGTCACCAAAGGTCACCCAGCCCCCCTACAACAGCCAAAAGACAAGAAACGGGCTGGTTGGTTAGGGCTATGTTTGTGCCGGTTTGTGCCGTTAACATTTTTATTTGTGCTGCTTTGGTTTTTTAGTTATAACAGTTTGTTTTTTTGACAGTAAAAATTATGTAACCTGCCATCCATCTCGCCTCAGCTGTGTAAAGTTGGCACTCTATGTTTTTAAAATGTGAATAAAAATATACCATTAATTTGTGCTGGGATTCTGCTGATTTGTGCTCAAAAATTAACATCAGTGCCAGTTTTGTTTTATATAAGCATTATATATGATCAAACTCCGCCCACTTTGCACTCCACATTATTATATTTTAAAAACAAACAAAACATTAGTTTGAGTGGAGATTCTGTTGATATGTGCTAAAAAAATAACGTTTGTGCTGGTTTAGTTTTGGAAATATTGATTATTATATTTGATCAAACTCCGCCCACTTTGCACCCCACGTTATAAAATTTTAAAAACAAAATAACGTTTGTGCCAGTTTCGTTTTTGAAATATTGAGCATTATTTATGATCAAACTGCACCCACTTTGCACCACACATTATTACATTTTAAAAGCAAATATACTTTTTGTTTGTGCTGATTTGTGCCATAAAAAAGTATGTTTGTGCCAGTTTGTTTTTGGAAATATTTAGCATTATATGTCACCAAAGGTCACCCAGCCCCCCTACAACAGCCAAAACACATGAAACCGGCTGATTGGTTAGTGTTGTGTTTGTGCTGCTTAAATCTCTGTTCTATCTCATTTAGTTTTTAATTTATTAACGATTTAAAAAAGGTCACTAAAGGTCACCCAGCCCCCCTAAAACAGCCAAAACACATGAATCTGGGCTGGTTGGTTAGTGCTGTGTTTGTGCTGGTTTGTGCCATTCAAATTTTTATTTTTGCTGCTTTGGTTTTTAAGTTATAACAGTTTATTTTTTTGTCAGTGAAAATTATGTAACCCGTTATCCAATTCGCCTCAGCTGTGTAAAGTTGGCACTCCAGGGGCAGGATTACATATGCGGCGTCGGATGCAAAATCCAACGTCGACAATTTTTAGTCGAATCTAGTGATCACATATATGGCGCCGCATACAAGTTACGCGCATATATTTCACACATCTCCCGCAGTTTTTACTCCCATAAACTAACATAGAACCGGTGTTGCAAGACGGTATCACATATTCAGCGCAAGGACTTATGCAGCGAGAATGGAGAAATTTTACTCCATTTTCACCTCACCACACATAGGCAGACACAGCAAGCCTTGCACTGTGTATGAAAGTACCATAACTCCCTGGAAGCATTAACAAACACCTAACGCATGTGCAATATCCACCCCTAAAACACCATCCCCCACCGCAATAACTAATAACTGTATTAACCCCTAATCCGCAAACCACATCTCAAAGTACCTAATAAAGTTATTAACCCCTAATCTGCCAACCCCCCCACTTCGCAAAGTACCAAATTAACCTATTAAAACCTAAACCGCCAACCCCCCACAACGCAAACTACCTAATTAACCTATTACCATCTAAACCGCCAACCCCCCCACAATGCAAAATATTAAACTAATAACTAAGCCCCCTAACCTAACACCCCCTAAGTTAACAACCAATTACAATACACTAACATAAAATAAAAAAATACTAACTACATTATAAAATAATAAAGATTTCTAAAAAAAAAAAAACTAAATTACTTTAAAAACCCTAACATTACTGAAAATAAAAAACCCACCCTTACTCAAAATAGAAAAAACTAAAATAACAACAAAAATAAGCTAAGATTACAAAAAATTACAAACTAAATTATACAAAATAAAAAAAGTTATTCCTATTCTAATACACCCTTAAAAACAAAAAGCCACCCCAAAATAAAAACACCCCCTAATCGAAGAATAAACTGTCAATGGCCCTTTAAAAGGGCCTTTTGTAGGACATTGTCCTAAAGCGATCAGCTCTTTTTCTAAAAAAATCAACAACAAAGTCGCCCCTAACAATACAATACAATACAATACAGCTGTTCAAATCAGCCAATAGGATTTAATCAGCTCTCATCATATTGGCTGATTTGAAATGTTTAGCCAATAGGAATGCAAGGTACCCCAATATAAAAAAAACAAACGTTTGTGCCAGTTTGGTTTTGGAAATATGTATTATTATATTTGATCAGACTCCACCCACTTTGCACCCCACATTATAAAATTTTAAAAACAAATATACCATTTGAATATGTTGCCTTTGTGCTGATTTGTGCAGCAAAATCGAACGTTTGTGCCAGTTTTGCTTTTGAAATATTGAGCATTATATATTATCAAACTCCACCCACTTTGCACCACACATTATTACATTTTTAAAACAAATATAACATTTGTTTGTGCAGAGTTTCTGCTGGTTTGTGCTGAAAAAATTAAGGTTTGTGCTGGTTTGGTTTTGGAAATATTGAGCATTATATTTGATAAAACCCTGCATACTTTGCAATCCATGCTATTCATTTTTAAATGCAAATTTACTACTTGTTTGTGCTGATTTGTGCCACACAAAACTATCAGCTAGATTACAAGTTTTGCGGTGAGCTGAAAATGCAGTGTTAACAGGTCCTAACACTGCTTTTTCACTAACGCTGCTATTACGAGTCTTGCAGGTTTAGGGGCACTGCACACTTTTTTTACCTTACCGCAAAACGACTTACGTAAACTTCGTAAACCCTTTTTTCTATGAGACTTCCATAGTTCTGGTATTACGAATCTGTCCTGGGAGGCCAAAAAGTGAGAGTTACACCCTCTACCTCCAAGATTCGTAATGCATTTTGAAGTCAGTAGTTATGAGTTTTACACTACAACGCCGTAGCATAAAACTCACAACTAAAGTGTTAAAATGTACACTAACACCCATAAACTACATATTAACCCCTAAACCGAGGCCCTCCTGCATTGCAAACACTATAATAGTTTTTTAACCCCTAATCTGCCGCTATGGACATCGCCGCCACTAGAATAAACATATTAACCCCTAAACCGCCACACTCCCGCCTCGCAAACACTAGTTAAATATTATTAACCCCTAATCTACCGCCCCTAACATCACCCCCACCTACATTATACTTATTAACCCCTAAGCTACCGCTCCGGGCATCGCTGCAACCTACATTATATTTATTAACCCCTAATCTGATGCCCCCAACATCGCCGCCACCTACCTACATTTATTATTATCATTAACTAAATTATTCCTATTTAAAACTAAATACTTACCTATAAAATAAACCCTAAGCTAGCTACAATATAACTAATAGTTACATTGTAGCTAGCTTAGGGTTTATTTTTATTTTAGATTCACTTACCGGGATAAGTCTTCATCCAAGCAGCAAGATGTCCTCAAGGAAGCCGGCAGAAGTGGTCCTCCAGACGGGCAGAAGTCTTCATCCAGATGGCATCTTCTATCTTCATCCTTCCGACGTGGAGCGGCTCCATCTTCAAGAGATCCCGCGTGGAGCATCCTCTTCAAACGATGTCTTCGGAATGAATATCACTTTAAGTGACGTCATCCAATATCAGCCAATCGGAATTAAGGTAGACAAAATCCTATTGGCTGATGCAATCAGCTAATAGGATTGAGCTGGCATTCTATTGGCTGTTCCAATCAGCCAATAGAATGCGAGCTCTATCCTATTGGCTGATTGGATCAGCCAATAGGATTGAAGTTCAATCCTATTGGCTGATTGCATCAGCCAATAGGATTTTTTTAACCTTAATTCCGATTGGCTGATTCTATCAGCCAATTGGAATCTAAGGGACGCCATCTTGGATGACATCACTTAAAGGTACCTTCATTCGTCGGGTAGTCGGCGTTGGAAGAGGATGCTCTGCGCCGGATGTCTTGACGATAGAACATAGAAGATGCCGTCTGGATGAAGACTTCTGCCCGCCTGGAGGACCACTTCTGCCCGTCTGGAGGACCACTTCTGCCAGCTTCCTTGAGGACATCTTGCCACTTAGATGAAGACTTCTCCCGGTAAGTGAATCTTCGGGGGTTAGTGTTAGGATTTTTTTTTTTTTTTTTTTTTAAATATTTTTTATTGAGGTAAATATATAGACATCACTACAATCATAAGGTAAAGTACACTGCGAGCAAACATTACATAGTTTTCAGGGTTGTACAATCTCAATATGCATCTGACATGAAAGCAGAGTATCACAGTATCACAACTTAGTACAACCCCTTTGGTATCACAGACACATTATACAGTGTTTAGGTAAATCTACCAAGTGAGATACATTATACTATACCAAGTTGAAATACAACTCTCTAAAAGCAATATAGGGCAGGAGCCCTTGAAATGTAAGTAGCAATGCCTATTATACACACAAGATAACAAATAACATAGTACCTCAGTTTTTCCTATTTCAACCGGTTTAACCTGACGTACATCCTCCACAAAGTACGAAGTCACTTATGGACTTCCTTTCCCTGTAATAATATTCAGTCGGAGGAAGACTCCATAGGCCCCTATTTGACCTTCAATGAAATAAATCTATAACATATACTCTCCACAGGTAAGCAGCACTAGAGGGAGTAAAAGGTATGAGCTTCAGGGGAAAGCGCCCTTTAACAGGCTAAAAACGCTCTATAGGGAGTAGTGCGCTCGCCCCCTGTGGAGCAATTACAGGTCCATGGTAAAAAACTACATGAGTGGGCCATTATAAACATAAGAAGAATAAGGATGGGCAGAGACTTCTCAAATCTGCCCTTAGAAATTACCTTAGTGGGGGGGGGGAACCAACGTTGTGTATGACTTGCTCCTTCTAAATAGATATGGTCTCTGTGTGTATTATAAGAACTATAGAACTATATACATGTAATCAAATACAGGGGGAAAAAGCAGATAAACAGGTATAAGTCAACCCTAGGGTACAAAAATTCAAAATTCCACTATTTCTGGAACATACTGTAAAATAGGTATAGGTCCCCCCTAGGTCAATAATAATTAGCAACCAATGTAAGATTGGGGGGAATAAATAAATGGGCATCTGTTGATGAGGTCATGTGAGGGCATCATACCTGTTCACCAAGGGGGAGAGACACAATATCAACTGGGGGGGTCACTCTCTTGTCTTATAAGGCAATACTAATATGTGGTGGCAAATACAGCACATGTCATCTGCTATATACTATCAAAAGGGGTTAGGCTAGGCAGCCTCTGCGACTCCATCATCTCGGCCGCAGGTGACAGAGAGGCAAATATATATACAAGATATTGTATATTGTAAGAAAATAGCTGCTGCTGAATATCTTAGCCCTATGAAATACCTAAGTCAGACCCAGTGTTAAATAGGCACAAGTGGCCTTATGCCTGAGTTATTATTGCACATATACCCCCAACCATTAAGTTAACTAAAATAATGAATAGGCCCTATCCCCCTTAGCCCTCAACAGAGGAAGGTCAAGGAAATTCCCAGTATGAAGAAAAAACTGTCATGTTCTGCCCTCCACTACTCACTAGGCAATGTTAACAACCCCCCCCCCCCCTAGCATACAAGGTGGAAAGGGGTACAACATATCAATATAAACAGTACCAGAGTGGAGTTTAAATACCCTATATAAGTTTAACCCTCTCCCAGACATGTCGGCAGGAATATTGTACAGAGATATCCCCAGGGGCATAGACCCTATAGGAGAATCACCTCCACCAAAAGCACATATATACCTAATAATGTCGAGGGGCAAGGATCTATATACAAAATAAAATGAAATGCAGTGGCCGGTTATCAGGAAACCAAAAGTCTCCGAAACTATAATATCAGCAGAGGATATGTATTTAACAGAGTAGATCCCACAGTTTATGAAAGGTTGATCCTGAAAATATACCTGTCTGAAACTAACCCTGATGCTCTGAAACAATTTATAGGATAAATGGCAAGTGTCAAAACAAATAATGTGAATATACACAATGCGTTTGTAAGGAAAAAGCAGGCCACTTTCATGAGTCACAAAACAGATTTATCAAGCTTGGAGGCCGTCATTAAAGTATAACATTTCGTGCTCTCAATAATAAGTCACATCAATGAGGGCATGTTTACCCTATGCCAGATCTATAGGTGCAGTTCCACTGTAGATTGAGGACAAGCGGTGCTTGTTCGCAATAGTCCCCATCCTGTGTATCAAATAGCTTTGCAATGACAATATGCTGACCAAACACATCTTTCCATGTATTAGTGGAAATCCCAGTCCCCTGCTGTGCAACCGGATTGCAGAGGTTCACTATGGTCTGCAGCTCCCACCTTATTGCACTCTCTTCCTTTGGCTTAGGTTTACATATAGGTTGCGAGGGTGACAAAGCACCTAGCGACACTATCTGCCGGCATGGGGTATCTCTCACCTCTGTAGTTGCTTCCTTCTCCCCAGGACCCGGCAATGGGCTGCGAGTCAGGGCATTTCTCTGTTGCACAGCAATAATTTTATCGGCTCTCTCGCAGAACTGCCTTTCAAAGTCTGCCATAAGTCTCACAAATAATGCGCTGAACTCCTCCATGATCTGGGCCCTGTATTAGCGCGTGATTCACTGCGCACTTACTTGCTGATCCAAAATGGCGATTCGTGCTCGGCGGCATCCGGGCCTTCAATCGGC
The DNA here is from genome assembly GCF_027579735.1 of Bombina bombina. Lineage (NCBI taxonomy): Eukaryota > Metazoa > Chordata > Amphibia > Anura > Bombinatoridae > Bombina > Bombina bombina. The sequence continues at coordinate 1,070,063,861 of NC_069501.1, read as the reverse complement.
TATCCTCTATCTCCTTTCCCCTCTAGGCTACTTGTCACTCCAGCTCATGCCCCATGTAATGGCAGTCAAGTATGGGAGGTCTATCAATGCGGTAAGTGCCGTTGCTTACAGTGTCGGCCAAAGGTGCTAGGAGAGGTGCCACTCGCCGGGCTATTGCCCAAACGACTGGTCAGATGTCCATGTCTTCACCACCTATGCTCTGGGTGACCTTCCGCTGCTCAGTAGATGTTACCGTCTGCCCTCCGGCACAAACGGCTCAACTGTAACCATGAAAGCGGGAGGAAAGGCCCCCTCTGCTATGTCAGACCTGACTTTTTGGCCCGGTACTGCAATATGACCGAAGTCCACCGGCACTTATAAATCTTTTGCTTTCAGCAATTAATAGCCCAACTGCTCTCCAGATTGTAGGCAAGGCGAAATTCTATCTTTTGAAGGAAAAATTATGTCTTTTTAGCTATTTTATTTGTATATATGGCAGGAGCTATGTATGAACACGTCTTCTCTAACAGTTAGCTAGCTCCGCCCCCCCAGGATTTTTTTAAGGGTGTATTGGGTGGCTTTATTTTTTAGGTTAGGGCTTTGGGCATCCAATAGAGCTAAATGCCCTTTTAAGGGCAATGCCCATCCAAATGCCCTTTTCAGGGCAATGGGGAGCTTAGGTTTTTTAGTTAGGCTTTTATTTGGGGGGTTGGTTGTGTGAGTGGTGGGTTTTACTGTTGGGGGGATTGTTTGTATTTTTTTTTAACAGGTAAAAGAGCTGATTTCTTTGGGGCAATGCCACGCAAAAGGCCCTTTTAAGGGCTATTGATAGTTTAGTTTAGGCTAGGTTTTTTTTTATTTTGGGGGGGCTTTTTATTTATTTTGATAGGGTTATTAGATTAGGTGTAATTAGTTTAAAGATCTGTTATTTGTTTTTTATTTTCTGTAATTTAGTGTTTTTTGTGATTTAGCTAATTTAATTTATTTAATTGTATTTAATGTAGGTAATTTAATTGTAGGGTTAGGTTAGGTGTTAGTGTAACTTAGGTTAGGTTTTATTTTACAGGTAAATTTGTATTTATTTTAGCTAGGTAGTTATTAAATAGTTAATAACTATTTAATAACTATTCTACCTAGTTAAAATAAATATAATCTTGCCTGTAAAATAAAAATACTGTAAACCCTAAGCTAGATACAATGTAACTATTAGTTATATTGTAGCTAGCTTAAGGTTTATTTTATAGGTAAGTATTTAGTTTTAAATAGGAATAATTTAGTTAATGATAGGAATTTTATTTAGATTTATTTAAATTATATTTAAGTTAGGGGGTGTTAGGGTTAGACTTAGATTTAGGGGTTAATACATTTAATATAGTGGCAGCAACGTTGGGGCGGCAGATTAGGGGTTAATAAGTGTAGGTAGGTTGTGGCGACATTGAGGGCGGGAGATTAGGGGTTAATAAATATAATGTAGGTGTCGGCGATGTTGGGGGCAGCAGATTAGGGGTTCATAAGTATAATGTAGGTGGCGGCGGTGTCCGGAGTGGCAGATTAGGGGTTAATAAGAATAATGTAGGTGTCGGCGATGTCGGGGGCAGCAGATTAAAGGTTAATAAGTGTAAGATTAGGGATGTTTAGACTCGGGGTTCATGTTAGGGTGTTAGGTGTAAACATAAATGCAGTTTCCCCATAGGAATCAATAGGGCTGCGTTAATGAGATTTACGCTGCTTTTTTGCAGGTGTTAGAATTTTTCTCAGCCGGCTCTCCCCATTAATGTCTATGGGGAAATCGTGCACGAGCACGTACGACCAGCTCACAGCTGACTTAAGCAGCGCTGGTATTGGACGGTAGTGTGGAGCAAAATTTTTCTCTACACTCACTTCTTGTCTTTTAACGCCGGGTTTATGAAAACCTGTAATACCAGCGCTGCAGGCAAGTGAGCAGTGAGAAAAAACTGCATGGTAGCACCGCACAGCTACTGACGCAAAACTCGTAATCTAGCCGTATGTTTGCGCCGGTTTGGTTTTGGAAATATTGGGCACTATAAATAATCAAACTCTGTCCACTTTGTACCCCACATTATTACATTTTAAATAGAAATATACCATTTGTTTGTGCTGCTATTGTGCTGATTTGAGCTGCAAAAACAAACGTTTGTGCAAGTTTGGTTTTGGAAATATTGTGCATTATATATGATCAAACTCCACCTACTTTGCACCCCACATTATTAAATTTTAAAAACAAATATAACATTTGCTTGTGCTGTGTTTGTTCCGTTAAAACTTTTATTTGTGTTTTTTTTTTTTTTTTTTAGTTATAACAGTAATTTTTTTTGGGGGGCGGGCGAATCATATAACCCAGCACCCATTTTGACTCCGATTTTGCCCAAACCTGACTGTTTTGCTTGGGTTGTGTATGCACCTTTTAGTGCCATTTAAATAAATCAATCTTCTATTATAGTTACTGAAATATTATGGATAATTTAAAGATCACAAAACAGTATGTTAGTGCCGCATTTGTGCTGTTAAAATATCAGTTGTGTTTTTTTTGTTTTCAAGTTATTAAAGGGACAGTATACATCATATAGCTGCATGTAATAGACACTACTATAAAGAATATTATGCACAGATGCTGATCTAAAAATCCACTATAACACCATTTAAAAACTTACTTAGAAGCTCCGAGTTTAGCACTGATAAAAAGGTTAGGCTGAGACACCTGCTGAAATGGCCTGGAAAGCAAAAAAAGCAGACCTCCCCTGCATATGAAAAGACCCTTTACACAAATAGAAGCAAGCTGCAGTAGGTGACAACAATCTACTTCTAAAATTTTGGGGCTTGGTTAGGAGAAATTTAATAACATGGATAATAAAGTGGGCGGTGTTTGATCATATATAATGCTCAATATTTCCAAAACCATACCAGCTCAAAAGTTAAGTTGTTTTAGCACAAATCAGCAGAATCTCAGCACAAACTAATGGTATATTTGTTTTTAAAATGTAATATTGTGGAGTGCAAAGTGGGCGGAGTTTGATCATATATAATGCTTATATGTGCATATGTGTGGCACTGTTAAGTTTTTAGCACAAATCAGCAGAAACCCAGCACAAATGAATGGTATATTTTTATTCATATTTTAAAAACATGGAGTGCCAACTTTACACAGCTGAGGCGAGTAAATACGGGTTACATAATTTTTAACTGACAAAAAAACTAACTGTTATAATTAAAACACCAAAGCAGCACAAATAAAAATGTTAACGGCGCAAATGTAGCACTAACCAATCAGCCGGTTTCATGTGTTTTGGCTGTTGAAGGGGGGCTGGGTGACCTTTAGTGACCTTTACTAAATTGCTAATAAGTCAAAAACGAAACAAGATAGAACAGAGATTTAAATGGCACAAACCAGCACAAACGTAGCACTAACCAACTGTCAGGGTGCCAGGAATCAGACTGAGACGAGAAGTGCAAAAATAATCACACCTTTATTAATAGCAAAAAATAATAAAAAGTCCACAAGTCAAATAACAAGCCAGGAATCAAAACCAGAGCTGGTAGTCAGACGAGCCGAGTCAGGAGCCAAAGCGAATAGTCAGACAAGCCGGAATCAGGAACAAGGAAAACAGCAGAATCAGGAACAAGCCAGGGATCAGGAACCAGGAAGAACGTCAGGCAGCCAGGTAATACACAGGAACTCTCACAAACAGGTCTGAGACAACGCAAAGGCAAAGCATACTGAACAGAGGCCCTTTAAATAATAAGTGATGACATCACAATTCTGAGACTGCATCCTTTCTCACATGGATGATGCACACCAGTCTGGCCATAAAAGGAAGTGCAGGAATTGAGCAGCATCCCCCACAATGCACCATAGTCAGGAAGAGATGTGAGTAAAATGGCTGCCAGCAGCACATGGCAAACACAACAGGGAAAAAACCCTGACACCAACCAGCCCGGTTTCATGTCTTTTGGCTGTTGTAGGGGGGCTGGGTGACCTTTGGTGACCTTTATCAAATCGTTAATAAATCAAAAACAAAATGAGATAGAACAGAGATTTAAACAGCACAAACCAGCACAAACATCACTAACCAACCACTTCTGTCTCAGAGTGCAAGAATACTCGGGTTTCAAGATGGTGGCGCCCAGTATGAAAATGAGAAGCTTCACCACCTGGCACCTATAAAGGGTTACATGAATAGAACAGCTCTAAAAAGACCTGCAGGTTCAGGAGGCAAAATAATGTCATGGTGACAATAGCATAGTGAGTAGTTGAAGTTGTGTCCAGTAATTTAATTACAACAAGCGCACCCACATCAAACTATGCTTGCTAGAGTCAAGTATGTCTTTATTATTCATCACCTTGGCATTGAGCAAGATTGGCTCCCTGCGCCCATACACAATAAAACATCTTATTGAAACTGATAGCTTTTACTAGAATCATTTTTGCAAATATGAGTGTATTGCAGAAGTGATTTTAGTCAAAATTGAATTGCAATGATATGCTTTTCAGTTTCAGCTGTAATGTCCCTTTAAATATTCTAAAATTCACTAGCAACCATCTGGGATGGGAAGAGCTGGTGAAGGGCTCATAATTGATCTGTTGTATGTTTTCCAAGTATCATATGATAATTAAGACTTAATACAGAGCGTAAAATAAAGTATGAATTTATAGCTGGAAAGCCCCAGCATATTGTCTGCTATGGTGTTATGTCTTCATAAATCAGAAAATGACATTGGGTAATTAATCATTTTATCCTCATGGAAGGTGTTTGCAATACATTTACTGGGCTGTGTGTTTTTATATAAAACGAGCCTGAGTGATTATGCATTTATTATACATTTAGCATGATATTCTGTGCTTAGATACTCTTATGTAGTGATGCTTTGGATGTAATACTAGGTTGAAAGCTCTGTCACAGACAGAACAGTGATAGATTCTCCCAAAGTAGTATGAGTACTGCTGTATCAGAGACACTAATGCAAATACATGCTATTCTATAAAAAGGCACTTCTGCCTGTAAAAGCTCCCAGTTACCGATATAAGGCAGATAGAGCTAATTGTCAGCTGGTAGTCTATGGGATAAGATTACCTTGCATGCCATGTATTTATTGTGCATGGCTAACATTTGTACATCAATGGTGTCAGTGGAATCTTTCTCAGCTTGTGTGTGTGGCTGTGCACATACACGTAAAGGCCTTAAATTGACATTGTACTCTAAAATAAACAGCAAATTTACCTTTATTTGTTATTTAAAATAGCCATGTTTGCCTGTTTTATTCCCACCTATACTGAAAATACAAGTAACTAGCAATTTCTCTGTAGAAAAGAAATTATTTCAAACAGTCTATTTCATATACTTAAAGGGGCAGTCTATACCAAAATGTTTTTTATTTAAAAAGATAGATAATCCATTTATTACCCATTCCCAGTTTTTGTATAACCAACACAGTTATATTAATATGATTTTTACCTCTGTTATTACCTTGTATCTAAGCCTCTGCAGACAGCCTCCTTATCTAAGTGCTTTTGACAGACATGTAGGCTAGTCAATCAGTGAAGACTCCTAAATAACTTCACGGGAGTGAGCACAATGTTATCTATATGACACACATGAGCTAACACTGTCTAACTGTGAAACACTTTCAAAATGCTCTGAGCTAAGAGGCGGTTTTCAATGGTTTAGAAATCAGTTTGAGCCTAGCTAGGTTTAGCTTTTCAAAAATACCACCAAGGGAACAAAGCAAATTTGATGATAAAAGTAAATTGGAAAGTTGTTTAAAATTGCATGCCCTATCTGAATCGTGAAAGTTTAGTTTTGACTTTACTGTCCGTTTAATAGAAAGTATTGCAATATTTATTATTAATCAATTTAAATGGATTTCACCTTTTATTTATTTTTTTAAACATCATTTTTCCAGTGTCCATTACTTCCTGTCAAAGCCCTACAAGGAGGCTGTGGACACTACAAGAAGCTTATCTATTTATTGATATCATTTATTTGTAGATCGCCAACAGATTCTGCAGCTCTATAAACATAGGTGTAGTATACAAGGTAACATTTATAGGAATAACAAATTATAAAGGAAAAATCTGCAAAGAGCTGGGCTCATATGCTTACATGCTAAAGGGGGTTCAAGGGGATAGCAAAGGAGGAGAGGAACTGGGGTTAAGAAAGGTTAGTGAAGGTTGTATGCATCTATGAACAGTAGAGTCTTTAGGGAGCACTTGGAGTTTTTCATAACTTGGAGAGAATCTTGTGGAGTGAGGCAGAGAGTTCCACAAGATAGGAGCCAGTTTGGAGACATCCTGAAGATGGGAATGTGAGGAGGTAACAAGAGAGGAGGAGAGAAGGAGGTCGTGAGCAGAGCGAAGGGGACGGGAGGAAGAGTATTTGGTGACAAGGTATGAGATATAAGGGGGACCAGTGCAGTTGAGGTCTTGTATGTCAGAGTCAGAATTTTGTGTTTTATCCTGGAGGCAAGAGGAAGCCAATGAAAGGATTTGCAGAGTGGTGTAGCATATGAAGAGCGACGTGTAAGAAATATGAGCCTGGCAGAGGCATTCATTATGGATTTAAAGGAGCTAGGCAGCAGTTAGGGAGACCAGGGAAGATGGAGTTGTAGTAGTCAAGACAAGAAAGGATGAGAGTGGATTCAAATCTTAGTTGTGTCTTGTGTAAGTAAATATCTAATTTTAGAGCTGTTTTTAAGTCATAAGCGGCAGGATTTGGTCAACAAATGAATGTGAGGAGTGAAAGAAAGATCTGAGTCAAGTGTGAGCCCAAGACATCAGACATGCAGGGTAGAGGTAATAATAGATTTCTCGACCGTTATAGAAAAATGGGGGGGAGGAGATTTTCGAAGAAGGGGGGAACATAAGGAGCTCAGTTTTGGAGAGCTTTAGCTTAAGGTAGTGAGAGGACATCCAAGATGAGATATTACAAAGACAGTTATTAAAGGGACAGTCTACACCAGAATTTTTATTGTTTTAAAAGATAGATAATCCCTTTATTACCCATTTCCCAGTTTTGCATAACTAACACAGTTATAATAATATACTTTTAACCTCTGTGATTATCTTGTATCTAAGCCTCTGCAAACTGCCCCTTTTTTCAGTTCTTTTGACAGACTTGCAGTCTAGCCAATCAGTGCCTGCTCCCAGATAACTTCTCGTGCACGAGCACAGTGTTATCTATATGAAATACGTGAACTAACACCCTCTAGTGGTGAAAAACTGTTAAAATGCATTCTGAAAGAGGTGGGCTTCAAGGTCTAAGAGATTAGCATATGAACCTCCTAGGTTAAGCTTTCAACTAAGAATACCAAGAGAACAAAGCAAAATTGGTGATAAAAGTAAATTGGAAAATTATTTAAAATTACATGCTCTATCTGAATCATGAAAGTTTATTTTGGCCTAGACTGTCCCTTTAATACAGGTTAGCAAGGAAGGGGATAGGTCTGGTGCAGAGAGGTGGATATGGGTGTCATTGGCATACAAATGATATTGAATCCCATGAGACTTTATTAAGGAACCTAATGATGACGTGTAGATTTAAAAGAGAAGGGAACCTTTTGGTACCCTAACAGAAAGTGGAAATGGGGCAGAGAATTCCCCAGAGAAGGCTACACTAAAGGTACAGTTAGACAAGTGGGAAGAGAACTACTAGAGGGCTGTGTCACAAATGCGAAGTATTGGAGGGTTTGGAGCAAATGAGGTATGGTCAACAGCATCAAAGACTACAGACAGATCAAGGAGTATAAGCAGAGAGAAGTGGCCTTTCAATTTTGCTGTAAGTAGGTCATTGGTAACCTTAACGATTGCTGTTTCTGTGGAGTGATGGGGTGAAATCCATATTGCAGTGGGTCAAGGAGGGAGTTTAATGTAAGGAAATGGGATTGACGTGCATATATTAGATTTTCAAGAAGCTTTGAGGAAAGAAGGAGTAGGGAAATAGGGCAATAGTTGGATGGGGTGGTTGGATTAACAGAAGGTTTTTAATGATAGGTGTGACCAGTGCATGTTTTAGAGATGAGGGAAATATACCAGTGCTGAGGGAGAGGTTGAAAACGTGTGTGAGAATAGGGGTAAGGGTAGAAGTGAGGGAGGGGAGTAGCTGTAAGGGGATGGGGTTGAAGGGACAGGTAGTGAGGTGAGAGGATAGTATAAGGGAAGAAACTTATTTCTCAGTAACAGGGGTGAAAACGCAAAGTTTATGGCTATGTGGGTTTTGGATGATTGCAAGCTTTTGGATGACTGCGAGCATGATGTTAAAATGCCTAAAGATACCTATAACACACTCTGGGGATAGCAGTTACCATCAAATAAAAAATGACTGTGTTTCAGTAAAAATCAAACATGCATACAAATAGTTTCCCTTTACTTTGAATCATAATTGCTGGTTAATGATTTTAGCAAATTACATTAAAACAAATGTGTGTGGGTTAGAGAAAAATAAACTAGAACAGTTAACCAAGTTCCATTCAACAATAGTAAAGAACCCTAAATTAACTGCTGAAGAAAATTATCAACCTTCTAAAAAAATTGATTAAAGGACAAGCTAATGCCTGATAAAATGTAACAAATTCAATATTATTCATTAATTTACACACCTTAAATTATGAACTATGAAGATAACAAGAGCTAGTATCTAAATATAAATAATGTTGATTATTCCTAATTTCTAAACATCGCTACAATACTGAAAAACAAAATGGTTTTTGGATGCTGTATCTGATAGGTGGATGCTTTTGACTACTGTATGGATGAATTGCACTTTACCAAGGGATTATAAAAGCAGCAAGGAAATACACAAGGCAGTTACCAGCACGTTGTATGATGTTCCTTTTGGATACATTTTAAAGAAGAATTATGTGAGGGGCAGTGAATATGCATCACATTAGAACAGTGAAAGAGAGAGTCCCAGTCTGTGAAGGGGACTTTCAGATTACAATAAATACAGAGGGCTCCAAGTACAAAGCATGGTAAGCTACTCTGGAGCCCTTGCAGGGCCGGTTCCCGCAATGTAAGAAGCAGCGGTCATTAGACTGTTGCTTCTTACACTCCTTGCCACCTATGAGTTGGCAAAGACAAATCACAGCGAGCGATTGACAGTCCCTTCAATTGCGCGATTGGTTGCGCGAGTAAAGGGGTGGGCATTACACACTCAGCAGAGTTTGTAATGATGTATACAGGCTAGCAGATGAACAGGTCTGCTGCCCGTGTTGCAGTGAAGGCATGCGGACAGCTTCTCAAGATAAGAAGCTGTTCGCATGTCATTTAATACATGGGGCCCAGAATGTATGAAGCTGTCCAGGAGAGCAGCCAAACCCAGGAGTAACTTGATCATAAATTCTTCCATGCTAGAGAACCCTAAGAACAGTGAAAATAAACCCATAGGAGCTAAATGTTGTTGATTTTAAATAAGTTTCCATATTTTCAGCCAGATTACAAGTGGAGCATTATTTAACGCAACACTCCTGCTCGAGCATTAACTGTGGTAGAAGTAAGCTTTTTGCGTGTGTCTGAGTTGGGCTCGTATTACAAGTTAAAAGTAAACTAACCCTACGAGCTTAAAAAAGACGAAATTACAATATTGCCTACTCGATAACACCCTACTCACATGCAAACCCAATCGCATATTCCCAAGTGCGCTAACCCAACATAAAAATATGAATTCTCAAAACACACTAACAGCGCTAATTAAGTTGATACAAAATTATATATAAATCAGTGCAACAAAAAAATGTGTCTAGAATAATATTTTATTTGTTATATTGTTGTGGCCATACTATGCACAATAAAAAACAGTTAAGTTCACAAAAAACACTGTAGAATAGTCTCGATTGTTACAATAAAAGCGCACTAAAGCATAATCCACATTAAACAGTTTAGGTGTACAATTATGCAGCTTTAAACAGAGTAAAAATACAAACTGGATAAGCTGAAAGTTAAATATTCTTTCTCCCATGCAATATAGCATATAAGGTAATATTGGAATACAAAAAATATCAACTGAAAATGTCTAAAAAAGTAAAATTTAAAATAGAATAAATGCAAATAGTAGCAAGTCGCAGCTAACTTATACAAGCCTGAGGAAACGGGTTTATCCCCGAGAAACGCATCGCTATTATCTCTGCATATTGAGAGGAGACTTGCTTTTAACACACCAAGCTGTAACTTGCTTTATTGTTGGTGTTTTTATTCTGTACAATAATAAATGCTATTATTACTTTTTAAAAGTCTGCTGCAAGTGTTGCAGTCTCCTTGTTAGTAACCTAAGGGCAAGACCAGCCCTTCTCCCTTTCCTTACTCCAGTTCCAGTTTGAAGAAAGTGATCCAGGCAAGAGTGACAGTTTGGAGACCGGAAGCCACAGGATACCAGTGCTGTTTTCTACGACGGGGATTCCTTTGCACAGCCAGCTGGTTTGCTGTCAGAATACCAGCCTGCTCCCATAGGCATAACAGAGTGCCTCCACGTTTGTGAGTATCCTGTGTCTTGTCTTGCTTGAATATTGGGGTCCTTATTGATCTACACATGTGGCGCCTCTGTTTCTGTTTCAGTTGTCTGGCCAGACAATACCTGCAAAACTCACAACACATTTCTGGGTCACACCCCTTCTTCAGTTAATGCACATTAACTTCAATTGTGCTCAATTGATCACGTTTACTCTCAACATTATAATACGATTGAAAAACCCAATGCATGGAGACTACCGCAATAAACCCCTTTTTGCTTGTGTGTAACTGTTAGTGCTCAACTCATAATCTAGCCCTTGATAAAAAAAAAATGTAACCCTAGAACAGATCAGGTATATTACTGGGACTTTCAGGAACTTCTCCCAAGCTGAACAGTCATACCTGGCTTGGAGGATTGCTAGTAAAGATACTTTTTTGCTACATATAGCTCTGCATTGTAACAGTTGCAGGTGTGGAAGCTGCTCACACCCCAGTAAACCTAACAGTACCACTAGACACCAGGGAAGCCTGTCTGTGACATTGGACATTGGGACTCCTGGGGTGATCTGTTGGTGGAAGAGAGAGAAAATATTATAGGAATTAAAAACTTATTTAATGTTAACAAAATTAAAATTAAGGAGTTGGGACATTTTTTCCATTCCTTCACTGCACCCCAAAGTATTTAGATCACCTTTCCAGAGAGAGGTTATTACCATTTTTAAAACATATTGATTTAACATACTTGACCTTGAAAGCCCACCTCCGGGAGCAAGTTAAATTAACGTGCTTGCCAATTCGGGGGTTAAAACACATCTTAGATAGTAAATATTTTCCCTCTAGTAATGTGCAAGGGCTCATATAGAAATGAACAAAATTTGCAAATAGTTTTGTAACTTAGGCTGTATATAGTCTGTAGCGAGAGGATTGCAAGAGAGAGAAAGGTGGAAAATATAACTATAGTTGACTATTTACAGGTACTAAACAGGAAAACTAAGTTGCTCGTGTACTCAGTGTTAAACTTAGAGGGAAACCAGCTTTCTTACTCCTCTAGGACTAGTGGACTAGTGGAACATTCCAATCCTGAATATGTGAATGTTGAACTTTATGATAATTTGGTATTCTTCCAATGTTATCTACAATGTTACTTTTGATTAACACTTATGTTTAAAACAATTCAGCCAGTTTGCACAGCTCATAAAATTGATTCCTTATTGTGACATATGATCCAGGGTTGGGATGTTGTTCGAGTAACAGAAAGTTTGTTTCTTCTTTTTCCCTTAGTTTTATGATTAGTGTAATACAACCTTCCGAATTGGTCCATTGTGCTGTAAACAGCCTGAAGAAAAGCACAGTGACTAAATAAAGATTTCTTATGGTAAATTTGAAAAGCACATATGCAATTTTAAATATAACTATGCAACCTTCAAGTCTATGATACTGTGAATTTACATGACTGAATAATCCTGATATCATAGATACAGATTCCATCTTGATTTTTACCACCTGGTGGATGAGTTCAGTTGTCTTTAATGCAGAACTATTAAGTTTGTCCCTTTTTTTCTGACTATTGAAATTTGTTGTGACTCACTCAGCCAACAACTATGTTACTGTTTCATACATCTCTTTATCCTTTTTCTGTATAGAAGACATTAACATGACATTTCTCCCCGGAATTGTTTGCATTTGACAAGGCAACCTGTTCATGTCACTTATAGGACACAAAGGTTGCAAATTAAATCTGATTAAGGGTGCTAATTACAGCTTTAATCTTGCTCAATTTATAGTACATTGGGTACCTGGACTGAAATAAATTAAAAAAAAGGTTTACCTTTCAAACCACAACACTCTCCTTTTAATACCATATATGATAACTAAGTTACATGGGTCTCAACTGTAGGCCTCCCTAAGTTGCCCTAAATTACTAAAAAACTAAAGAGCAGGTCCACGTTGGTCATATAGGATAAGGACATAGAATGTATGTCACTCTATAGCTCACATACACCTAGATTACAAGTTTTACGTTCAGGTTTTAATGCTGAAAAAATGGTAATTTCAGTGTTAAAACAACAACACAGCCATTACAAGTCTTGTCGGTATAGCTGTACCGCAAACCTTTTAGCCTGTAACGCAACGTCAGTCCCGCACACGTAAAAATTACATTTTTTCATGGGACTTCCATAGCGCAGCCATTACAAGTTTTGCGGTGAGGCTAAAAAGCTTGCGTTGCAGCCTATACCGACAAGATCCGTTCCGCAATCTGAGAGCAGTAGTTATGAGTTTTACGCAACAAAACTGTTGCATAAAACTCATAACTAAAGTGTTACAAAGTACACTAAACACCCATAAACTACCTATTAACCCCTAAACCGAGGCGCTCCCGTATCGCAAATACTATATTAAACTTATTAACCACTAATCTGCCGCTCCGGACATCGCCGCCACTAATAAAATGTATTAACACCATTCCACCGCTTCCCGACATCGCCCACACTATAATAAAGATATTAACCCCTATTCTGCTGCTCCCCGACACCGCAGCCTCTATAATAAACCTATTAACCCCTAAACCTCTGTCCTCCCACATCACTACCACTAAATAAACCTATTAACCCCTAAACCGCCAGCGATACAAAAAAGAAAGAAGGCGCCTCAATAGTGCGGGGTCAATATTATCAGGAATACCCCACTCCGATAGCCCGTACTTACAAGCTGCAAAGCACTGAACAAGTGCTATATGTGCATTATGGGCTCTTACAGTCGCCCAGTCAACTGCTCAGCGATCAGCTGTTTCTCCACGAAGCTGTCAATGTGATGCTGCTCACACAGATGTATCCGCTCCTCCGTATAGATTACAGGGACAGATTAAGTCACACAGTAAAGTATTGGGAAAAAAATATATATATGGCATAACATGAAAGAATGAATAGAACCGTGGCAAAGTCTATAAGTTAAAAGACTTTATTAAAAACAATGTAAAAACACGACGTTTCACGGTCCCAGACCGTTTTATCAAGTGTAATACAGTCGTTTACCAAACCACGGTTTATAATAGCTCTGTCGGCGTCCTAGGGATCACATTGCGCCTGCGTTTCCAATTATCCATTGATTGGCTGTCAACAGGGGTGTGTATTGAACGTAAATACACTCATTCATAAAATCTCATGTTAGTCTATCTGATAGGTTCAATCTTTCAGCCAATCCAATTATAGTGATACTACTCACAACTCCACTATCCTTTATATCGTGAGTTGAATCTTCAAAATTTAAACTTATGAATACACTCGCAGGTATATATTCGTAAGCGTTATTCGCTACAACATCACTTCATTATTTAGTTGTAAGATGGGTAATGATAGTTTCGTAAGTACTTCAAAAGGAATTTTTTTGCTTAACCCGTAGTCATTACATAGTCAATTTCAATTGTACTTTTGTATGGGGGATAGTTTCATAGAGGAAATTGTTATACCCAGTTTAGTGGTCTCTAAGTGTGATCAGAAGCGCAAGCGTCAAATGTTTCACCCCTTACAATCTAACGATTATCCTACATGTACATATGATGGTTAGTATGATCTATACATCCCTCCAACTATCTCGTTAAATCCTATCTTCGGACATTGATGGACTAACAAATAATGATTTAATGATTTGTATTAACTTTTTTCTCTGCAATAATATATGGTGAATTTACCTAGTCTATCTATATGGAGCCCTAACGCAGACTGTAATACAAAATGTTATCCTATACATCTTCTAGCATGTATGTGAATAGCGGTGTATTAGCATCTCACAACACTCAAAAGTTCCTATGCGATCCATACAGATAGATAATAATGGTATTACAAGAACTTGTGGTTATTATTAGGGAGTTTGTGCTTATATTTATTTCCTACAACCTTCCTACACCATCCTAATATATATTAAAGTGGCGCCTTCTTTCTTTTTTGTATCATTAGTGGCGCCTTCTTTCTTTTTTGTATCATTGACTCACAGGGTTGGACTCCAACTATTTCCAGAAGAAGCAGCCTTCCACAGTTCACCGTTACTATCGATTGGGATATCAAAGCCATCTACTTTGAACACGGGAACATCTCCATCCTTTTTTCTAGAAAACCTGGACATTTCACAGGAACTGATAAGTGCCACATTATACACTTATTAGAATCTATATCAATTTATGCATGATAATTGGTGTGTCATCTGTGTATATATATCTGCTAAACATTTGCTGTATATATATTATCTTTTTGCACGATTTTGCAATAGTCACTATTGACATAGTATGTGTTTTTAGCACCATTCTAGAAATCTTACTCACTAACACACCGTTTGAGTTATAAATATTTGATATACACCACACAACCAATGTAATTCACTACTAGGCGCATCCAGTCTAACTATATGCGTTTATTTATTTTATTTATTTTTTACCTAAACTGCCAGCCCCCACATCGCAACAACCTAAATTAAACTATATTAACCCCTAAACCTAACCATAACCCTAACCCTAACACCCCGTAACCTTAACATAATTAAAATAGAGCTAAATTAAAGTTACAATTATTAACTAACTACCTATTTAAAACTAAAAACAAACTTACCTGTGAAATAAAACCTAAGCTAGCTACATATAACTAATAGTTATATTGTAGCTAGCTTAGGTTTCTCTTGTTAAGTGTATCCAGTCCACGGATCATCCATTACTTATGGGATATTAACTCCTCCCCAACAGGAAGTGCAAGAGGATTCACCCAGCAGAGCTGCTATATAGCTCCTCCCCTAACTGCCATTACCAGTCATTCTCTTGCACCCAACGACTAGATAGGATGTGTGAGAGGACTATGGTGATTATATTTAGTTTTATACCTTCAATCAAAAGTTTGTTATTTTATAATAGCACCGGAGTGTGTTATTCCTTCTCTGGTAGAATTTGAAGAAGAATCTACCTGAGTTTTTACTATGATTTTAGCCGGCGTAGTTAAGATCATATTGCTGTTTCTCGGCCATCTGAGGAGAGGTAAACTTCAGATCAGGGGACAGCGGGCAGATTAATCTGCAAAGAGGTATGTAGCAGCTTATTATTTTCTGACAATGGAATTGATGAGAAAATTCTGCCATACCGATATAATGTAAACTCAGCCTTAAATGCAGTAGCAGCAACTGGTATCAGGCTGTCATGTATGTATATTTTACACTTCAGTATTCTGGGGAATGGCACTTCACTGGAATTATACTGTGTGCATAAGACTTTAGCCTAATTTGCAGGGACTGGCAACAGGCTCTTTAATAACACTTAATTTATATTAAACGTTTTTTGCTGGCATGTAAAATCGTTTCATTTTCTGAGGTACTGGGTGAATAAAATGTTTTGGGCATTATTTTTTCCACTTGGCAGTTGTTTTATTTAATTTATGACAGTTTACTGATCTCTCTCACTGTTGTGTGTGAGGGGGAGGTCAAAAAATTCAGTCAGAAGCTCATTGTATTTCCTGCATGATCCGGTTCATCTCTACAGAACTCAGGGGTCTTCAAAACTTGTTTTGAGGGAGGTAATCATTCACAGCAGAGCTGTGAGATTGTAGTTGACTGTGATAAAAAACGTTTATTTCTGTAACTTTTTTTTCTGCTATCAGGGTTAGTTATCCTTCGCTAATGGGAACAAGCCTTTGCTAAAATTGTGTTTTTTACAAAGATTTGATGCTATAACCTTTCAGTTTATTAACTTTCAACTGTCATAACTCTTTCTGTGCTTCTTATAGGCACAGTACGTTTTCATATTATAGTAAATTACTTGAAAAGTATTTCCAAGTTGCTAGTTTATTTGCTAGTGTGTTAAACATGTCTGATTCAGAGGAAGACATCTGTGCTATATGTGCTAATGCCAAAGTGGAGCCCAATAGAAATTTATGTACTAACTGTATTGATGCTACTTTAAATAAAAGTCAATCTGTACAAATTGAACACATTTCACCAAACAACGAGGGGAGAGTTATGCCGACTAACTCGCCTCACGTGTCAGTACCTGCATCTCCCGCTCGGGGGGTGCGTGATATTGTGGCGCCGAGTACATCTGGGCGGCCATTACAAATCACATTACAGGATATGGCTACTGTTATGACTGAAGTTTTGGCTAAATTACCAGAACTAAGAGGTAAGCGTGATCACTCTGGGGTGAGAACAGAGTGCGCTGATAATGTTAGGGCCATGTCAGATACTGCGTCACAACTTGCAGAACATGAGGACGGAGAGCTTCATTCTGCGGCTGACGGTTCTGATCCAAACAGATTGGATTCAGATATTTCAAATTTTAAATTTAAGCTGGAAAACCTCTGTGTATTACTAGGGGAGGTGTTAGCGGCTCTGAATGATTGTAACACAGTTGCAATACCAGAAAAAATGTGTAGGTTGGATAAATATTTTGCGGTACCGTCGAGTACTGACGTTTTTCCTATACCTAAGAGACTTACTGAAATTGTTACTAAGGAGTGGGATAGACCCGGTGTGCCGTTCTCACCCCCTCCGATATTTAGAAAGATGTTTCCAATAGACACCACCACACAGGACTTATGGCAAACGATCCCTAAGGTGGAGGGAGCAGTTTCTACTTTAGCTAAGCGTACCACTATCCCGGTGGAGGATAGCTGTGCCTTTTCAGATCCAATGGATAAAAAGTTAGAGGGTTACCTTAAGAAAATGTTTGTTCAACAAGGTTTTATATTGCAACCCCTTGCATGCATTGCGCCTGTCACGGCTGCAGCAGCATTTTGGTTTGAGTCTCTGGAAGGGACACTTGAATCAGCTCCATTAGATGAGATTACACACAGGCTTAAAGCTCTTAAGTTAGCTAACTCATTTATTTCAGATGCCGTAGTACATTTAACTAAGCTTACGGCTAAGAATTCCGGATTCGCCATTCAGGCGCGCAGAGCACTGTGGCTAAAATCCTGGTCAGCTGACGTTACTTCTAAGTCTAAATTACTTAATATACCTTTCAAAGGGCAGACCTTATTCGGGCCCGGATTGAAAGAAATTATCGCTGACATTACAGGAGGTAAAGGCCATGCCCTGCCTCAAGACAGAGCCAAACCTAAGGCTAGACAATCTAATTTTCGTTCCTTTCGGAATTTCAAAGCAGGAGCAGCATCAACTTCCTCTGCTCCAAAACAAGAAGGATCTGTTGCTCGCTACAGACAAGGCTGGAGACCTAACCAGTCCTGGAACAAGGGCAAGCAGGCCAGGAAACCTGCTGGTGCCCCTAAAACAGCATGAATTGAGGGCCCCCGATCCGGGAACGGATCTAGTGGGGGGCAGACTTTCTCTCTTCGCCCAGGCTTGGGCAAGAGATGTCCAGGATCCCTGGGCGCTAGAGATAATATCTCAGGGATACCTTCTGGACTTCAAATACTCTCCCCCAAGAGAGAGATTTCATCTGTCAAGGTTGTCAACAAACCAAATAAAGAAAGAGGCGTTTCTACGCTGCGTACAAGAGCTTTTATTAATGGGAGTAATCCATCCAGTTCCACGGTCGGAACAGGGACAAGGGTTTTACTCAAATCTGTTTGTGGTTCCCAAAAAAAAGAGGGAACTTTCAGGCCAATCCTGGATTTAAAGATCCTAAACAAATTCCTAAGAGTTCCATCGTTCAAAATGGAGACTATTCGGACAATTTTACCCATGATCCAAAAGGGTCAGTACATGACCACAGTGGATTTAAAGGATGCTTACCTTCGCATACCGATTCACAAAGATCATTACCGGTATCTAAGGTTTGCCTTTCTAGACAGGCATTACCAGTTTGTAGCTCTTCCATTCGGATTGGCTACGGCTCCGAGAATCTTCACAAAGGTTCTGGGTGCTCTTCTGGCGGTACTAAGACCGCGAGGAATTGCGGTAGCTCCGTACCTAGACGACATTCTGATACAAGCTTCAAGCTTTCAAACTGCCAAGTCTCATACAGAGTTAGTACTGGCATTTCTAAGGTCGCATGGATGGAAGGTGAACGAAAAGAAGAGTTCTCTCTTTCCACTCACAAGAGTTCCCTTCTTGGGGACTCTTATAGATTCTGTAGAAATGAAGATTTACCTGACAGAAGACAGGTTAACAAAGCTTCAAAATGCATGCCGTGTCCTTCATTCCATTCAACACCCGTCAGTAGCTCAATGCATGGAGGTGATCGGCTTAATGGTAGCAGCAATGGACATAGTACCCTTTGCACGCCTACATCTCAGACCGCTGCAATTGTGCATGCTAAGTCAGTGGAATGGGGATTACTCAGACTTGTCCCCTACTCTGAATCTGGATCAAGAGACCAGAATCTTCTATGGTGGCTTTCTCGGCCACATCTGTCCAGGGGGATGCCATTCAGCAGGCCGGACTGGACAATTGTAACAACAGACGCCAGCCTACTAGGTTGGGGCGCTGTCTGGAATTCTCTGAAGGCTCAGGGACAATGGAATCAGGAGGAGAGTCTCCTACCAATAAACATTCTGGAATTGAGAGCAGTTCTCAATGCCCTTCTGGCTTGGCCCCAGTTAACAACTCGGGGGTTCATCAGGTTTCAGTCGGACAACATCACGACTGTAGCTTACATCAACCATCAGGGAGGGACAAGAAGCTCCCTAGCAATGATGGAAGTATCAAAGATAATTCGCTGGGCAGAGTCTCACTCTTGCCACCTGTCAGCAATCCACATCCCGGGAGTGGAGAACTGGGAGGCGGATTTCTTAAGTCGTCAGACTTTTCATCCGGGGGAGTGGGAACTTCATCCGGAGGTCTTTGCCCAAATACTTCGACGTTGGGGCAAACCAGAGATAGATCTCATGGCGTCTCGACAGAACGCCAAGCTTCCTCGTTACGGGTCCAGATCCAGGGATCCGGGAGCGGTTCTGATAGATGCTTTGACAGCACCTTGGACCTTCGGGATGGCTTATGTGTTTCCACCCTTCCCGATGCTTCCTCGATTGATTGCCAGAATCAAACAGGAGAGAGCATCAGTGATTCTAATAGCGCCTGCATGGCCACGCAGGACTTGGTATGCAGATCTAGTGGACATGTCATCCTGTCCACCTTGGTCGCTACCTCTGAAACAGGACCTTCTGATCCAGGGTCCCTTCAAACATCAAAATCTAATTTCTCTGAAGCTGACTGCTTGGAAATTGAACGCTTGATTTTATCAAAACGTGGTTTTTCTGAGTCAGTTATTGATACCTTAATACAGGCTAGGAAGCCTGTTACCAGAAAGATTTACCATAAGATATGGCGCAAATACTTATATTGGTGCGAATCCAAGAGTTACTCATGGAGTAAGGTTAGGATTCCGAGGATATTGTCTTTTCTACAACAAGGTTTAGAAAAGGGTTTATCCGCTAGTTCCTTAAAGGGACAGATTTCAGCTCTGTCCATTCTTTTACACAAACGTCTGTCAGAAGTTCCGGACGTTCAAGCTTTTTGTCAGGCTTTAGCTAGGATCAAGCCTGTGTTTAAAACTGTTGCTCCACCATGGAGTTTGAACTTAGTTCTTAATGTTTTACAGGGGGTTCCGTTTGAACCCCTTCATTCCATTGATATCAAGTTGTTATCTTGGAAAGTTCTGTTTTTAATGGCGATTTCCTTGGCTTGAAGAGTCTCTGAGTTATCTGCCTTACATTGTGATTCTCCTTATCTGATTTTTCATTCAGACAAGGTAGTTCTGCGTACTAAACCTGGGTTCCTACCTAAGGTGGTCACTAACAGGAATATCAATCAAGAGATTGTGGTTCCATCTTTGTGTCCTAATCCTTCTTCGAAAATGGAACGTCTGCTACACAATCTAGACGTAGTCCGTGCCCTGAAATTTTATCTACAGGCAACTAAGGATTTTCGACAAACGTCTTCCCTGTTTGTCGTTTATTCTGGTCAGAGGAGAGGTCAAAAAGCTTCGGCTACCTCTCTCTCCTTTTGGCTTCGTAGCATAATACGGTTAGCCTATGAGACTGCTGGACAGCAGCCTCCTGAAAGAATTACAGCACATTCTACTAGAGCTGTGGCTTCCACTTGGGCCTTTAAGAATGAGGCTTCTGTTGAACAGATTTGCAAGGCTGCAACTTGGTCTTCTCTTTATACTTTTTCCAAATTTTACAAATTTGACACTTTTGCTTCTTCGGAGGCTGTTTTTGGGATAAAGGTTCTTCAGGCAGTGGTTCCTTCCGTATAAAGAGCCTGCCTGTCCCTCCCGTCATCCGTGTACTTTAGCTTTGGTATTGGTATCCCATAAGTAATGGATGATCCGTGGACTGGATACACTTAACAAGAGAAAACATAATTTATGCTTACCTGATAAATTTATTTCTCTTGTAGTGTATCCAGTCCACGGCCCGCCCTGTCACTTTAAGGCAGGTAATTTTTCCATTAAACTACAGTCACCACTGCACCCTATGGTTTTCCTTTCTCTGCATGTTTTCGGTCGAATGACTGGTAATGGCAGTTAGGGGAGGAGCTATATAGCAGCTCTGCTGGGTGAATCCTCTTGCACTTCCTGTTGGGGAGGAGTTAATATCCCATAAGTAATGGATGATCCGTGGACTGGATACACTACAAGAGAAATACATTTATCAGGTAAGCATAAATTATGTTTTTATTTTTATTTCACATGTAAGTTTGTATTTATTTTAGCTAGGTAGACTAGTTAGTAAATAGTTATTAACTATTTACTAACTACCTAGTTAAAATAAATGCAAACTTACCTGTGAAATAAAACCTAAGCTGACTTACACTAAAACCAAACATTGCAAAAAATAAAAAACACTAAAATTACAAAAAATAAAAAACCTACCATTACAAAAAAATAACAAACGAAATTATCCAAAACAAAAAAAAATATTCCTATTCTAATACCCTTTTAAAAAACACCCCAAAATAAAAAAACCCTACTCTATAATAAACTACCAAGGGCCCTTAATAGGGCCTTTTGTGGGCCTAGGGCATTGCTCTAAAGATATCAGTTCTTTTTCTAAAAAAGAAAAACAAACACCCCCTAACAGTATACAAACCCCCACCCCCCAAACCCACAAAATAAAAATAAAGTAAACCTAATCTACCTATTGCCCTGAAAAGGGCATTTGTAGGGGCATTGCCCTTAAAAGGGCATTCAGCTCTTTTGCTGCCTATTAAAAAAAAGGCTATTCTAAAAATAAAAACCCACCCCAAAACGAAAAAATAAACAAAAAACATTACACAAAATAACAAACGAATTATCGAAAATAATAACAATTATTCCTATTCTAATACCAAACAAAAAATAAAACTTAAAAAAGCTTAGCACCCAGGTGGGAAAGTGCTTAGCACTCAAAGGGTTAAAAAAATCCACCCCAAAATAAAATAAACCTAATCTATAATAAACTACCAATAGCCCTTAAAAGAGCCTTTTGTATGGCATTGCCCTGAGTTAAACAGCTCTTTTACCTTAAAAAAAATACAAAGACCCACTAACATTACAAACTCCCACCCCCCCAAACCCACAAAATAAAAAAAACTATCTAAAAAAACCCTGAAAAGGGCATTTGTATGGGCATTGCCCTTAAAAGGGCATTTAGCTCTTTTTCTTGCCCTGAAAAGGGCATTTAGCTCTTTTAAGAAATGCCCAACCCCTAATCTAAAAAAAAACACCCAAAAAACCTTAAAAAAACCGAACACAACCCCTTTTTAGGTACTCACAGTTACTGAAGTCCCGCTTGAAGGATCTTCACCTCGGCAGCTCTATCTTCATCCAGACAGCTCCATCTTCATCCATCATGGGACCGGGATCTTCTTCATCCCTGCAGAGGCGGAGCGTTCGATGCGTGGAGACGGAGGTCTAGGCGACGGTCCAAGGTGGAGGTCCAGGCAAAGGTCCAAGGAGGAGGTCCAGGCAGAGGTCCAAGGTGGAGGTCCAGGCCCATCGATCCGACGTGGAGGACCTCTTCATGCGTTCATTTGCTGCACACTGAGGATTGAAATGCAAGGTACCCCTTTTATACTGGGGGTACCATTGCATTCCTATTGGCTGAAAAAATTGAATCAGCAAATAGGAATTGGGGCTGCTAAATTCCTATTGGCTTTTCAAATCAGTCAATAGGATAAGAGCTACTGAAATTCTATTGGCTATTCAAACCAGCTAATATAATTTCAGTAGCTCTTATCCTATTGGCTGATTTGAACAGCCAATAGGATTTTAGCAGCCCTAATTCCTCCACGTCATATCGATGGACCTCTGCCTGGACCTCCACCTGGACCTCTGCCTTGGACCTTCGCCTGGACCTCTGCCTTGGACCTTCACCTAGACCTCCGCCTCTGCGCATCGACTGCTCCGTCTCCGCAGGAATAAAGAAGATGCCAGATGAAGATGGAGCCATCGGGATGAAGATCCTTCAAGAGGGACTTCAGCAACTGTGAATACCTAAAGAAAGGTTAGTGAAGGGTTTATTTTTTTAGATTAGGGGTTGGGCATTTCTTAAAAAGCTAAATGCCCTTTTCAGGGCAAGAAAAAGAGATAAATGCCCTTTTAATGGCAATGCCCATACAAATGCCCTTTTCAGGGCAATGGGTAGATTAGTTTTTTTAGATACAGGTATACCCCGCTCATACAGCGGGTTAGGGACCGGAGCCCCGATGTAAAGTGAAAACCGCCTTAAAGTGAAACAAGGCAGTTTTAGCTTTCTTTTCACTTGCCAGTGTGTTTAAAAACATGTTTGAACTAACAAATATTAGGGGTGCAATAGGGCTAAGTTTAGTTTAACACTAACACAGCACAGTATTCAATAAATACTGTACTTGTAAAATAGTTACAATTACTGTAGTAAAATTTGCCAAACTATAGCACTGAGACACAGATTGCACTGTAAAGCTGTAAAGAGTGAACTGCGCATAACAAAATGGTGCCAGTCACTTTTCTGGCAAACTCACAATGATTACAGCACTGTTTCATAATCCTTGGAGGTTGAACTTCAGCTCCACAAAGCGCTGTATTAGCGAATCGCTTTAAAGTGAAGCGCTGTAAAGTGAGGTATACCTGTAGTTTGTTTTATTTTGTGGGTTTGTAATGTTAGTAAGTCTTTGTATTTTGTTTAAGGTAAAAGAGCTGTTAAAATTAGGGCAATGCCCTACAAAAGGCCCTTTTAAGGGCTATTGGTAGTTTAAGGGCAATGCCCATACAAATGCCCTTTTCAGGGCAATGGGTAGATTAGGTTTTACTTTGGGGGGGTTTGGGGGGTGGGGGTTTGTATACTGTTAGGTGATGTTTGTTTTTCTTTTGTAGAAAAAGAGCTAATATCTTTAGGGCAATGCCCCACAAAAGGCCCTTTTAAGGGCCCTTGGTAGTTTATTATAGATTTGGTTTTTTTATTTTAGGGTGTTAGGTTTTATTTTTAATTTCACAGGTAAGGGCTCCATGTACTAAGCAGTCAGCGAGCTACCCGCAACAAATCTCGCGTCCAAACTCGCAAACTGATATGTACAAAGCCGTCAATTATGTAAAAACTTGCATCTTTAAAATTGTGAGCGTACTTATCCGCCATACCTCGCTACCTCTCCATTTTTTACTGTAATTAGACACATTTGACCACCAACTCGCCAAAAACGAATGTACTAAAAAATCTATTTGTCCGCTCGCGTCAATCTCCGCCCCCACCTCGTTATTTTTGCCTCGCCACCTTTTAGGTGGCGGGCAAGGTACAAAACAATAGGAAAGCCACTAGACGCCAGTCTATACATATATAAAAGGCAGTAATATCAGCATTGTACTTACATTGTTCATTTCAGCAGCTATGGAGAGAATTCTGTTTTTGTTTATTCTCCGTTTGATGCAAATCCGGGCTAGAAGACAGAATACTGGAAATGTAGCTAATCGTATCGTTAGAAGAAGGAGAGTTCGAGTCCCCCGTGTATTCCTTCCACGGGTTGGTTTGCACGGCCTTTCTGACCGAGAGATCATACAAAGATTCCGGCTTGATCGTGAATCGATATTACACCTGTATCGAGAGATTGAAGATCATTTGGAGCCGATGACTGCTCGTTCACAAGCTATTCCGGGACTTCTGAAACTATTAGCGGCATTGCATTTTTTTGCAACAGGCTCCTTTCAGGCAGTTTCTAGCGTCATTATTGGAATGAGTCAATCTGCTTTTTCACGCCACTTATCCAAAGTAATAGGGGCTATGATGGTTATTTTTCATCGATATGTTTGTTTGCCATCTACCCCTGAAGAATGGCAATCTATCAAGTCAAATTTCTATAGGATGGCTGGGATGCCCAATGTCCTAGGTGCCATAGACTGTACCCATGTTGCTGTAAGACCACTTCAAGCTCGTGAGGAGATCTATAGGAATAGAAAGCATTTCCATTCCTTGAATGTCCAGATGGTCTGTGACCCCAACATGAGGATTATCAGTGTCCGTTCTAACTTTCCTGGCTCCTGTCATGATTCTTACATTTTAAGGCAGACTGGGTTATACCGGAAGTTCGAGGAGGGAAATATGCCTGACGGATGGCTTCTAGGTAAGCATAACTGGCGTCTAATATGTCTCTCATTTCAATGTACCAAAATTGCGCCCAATTTGTCGACTGTAATCTGTATAGTTTAATTGTATTGTATAGTTCTGAATCTTTATAATTATTCTTATATTAATATTTATATTTATTATATCTTCTATTAGGAGATGGAGGGTACTCATGTACAGAATGGCTGTTGACTCCCTATAACAACCCACAGTCCAGAAGTCAAGTACGTTTCAATGAAGCTCACCGATCTACCAGGGGGATTATTGAGAGGACTTTCGGTCTTTTGAAAATGCGGTTTCGATGTCTTGATCGTTCTGGTGGTGCTATGCAGTTTGCACCAGAGAAAGTTGCAAAAATTATATTGGTTTGCTGCATACTGCACAATATTGCAATTAAAAGAGGCTGTCCATTAGAAGATGAAGATCCAATAGATGCTGATGATTTACCAGAAGAAATATGTGTAGAACAAGCTAATAGGCGTGGAAATGCAACAAGGGACATGGTTTCAGAACAATATTTTGTGTTTGAGGATTAAAGTTTCAGTTGATCAATAAAAAACTTTCTTTATTAACTTGTCTCCATTTTTTTAAAAAAATTAAGGTTATTAAAAATCACTCATGATAAACAGTTAAATACATAACAGTTGTTGCTCTTCAATTATCAAAGGTTTCAAATAAATAAAGTTTGTGATCAAAGTTATTACAGACAATATTATAGGTAATACATTGTCTTTGTGACATCACACTAGTGTCTACAGCTGCTCTCACTCTTTTACATATGTGATTATTGTAATGTAATCCCTCCATAGCTGATGCTAATTCATTGTATTGTGTCATTGAATTGTAGCTGTAACAAGCGACAGTATATTCAACAGTGCTTTATGTTATCAGATTGGATTTTTGAGTTAAAAAAGACTTGCTAATTTTATTTGTTTTATTCTAACCTCTATTTTTAACAGCTACTAGGTTTTCCCATATTCAAATAAATACCTTAAGGGCTTACTCTTAGCACTTATTTTCTTAACCTTTATAATATATTTTTGCATTCAAGATTTGTTAAAAGAATAGTGGCATATAGAAAATAATTGCAAAATAAATTATTTTATTACAAAATTATAATCTTTAAACATTATATATTAACAATTGTAAACCAAAGTAACTTTTAATACATATAAACACATCTGAAAAAAAAGGAAATGTTTAGAAACCAAATAACAATTGTAAACCAAAATAAATTCTAATACATATAAACACATATGAAACAAAGAAAATGTTTAGAAACAAAATAACAATTGTAAACCAAACAACATTTTAATACATATAAACACATCTTAAAAAAATTAAATGTTTAGAAACAAAATAAAAATTGTAAACCAAAATAAATTTTAATACATAAAAACACATCTGAAACAAATAAAATGTTTAGAAACAAAATAACTATTGTAAACCAAAGTATAAATGTTAATACATATCAACACATCTGAAACAAAGAAAATGTATAGAAAACAAATATCATTTGTAATAACTATAAACATCGATATTTACAAACCTTCATAAAATACATTAATCTACATATACATTATATTTTTTTCTATTTTTCGGGGATACATATCTATATCAATGCGCTAATGATTGACATAACGATTAATCACGTCATCGTCTAACATGTCGCGTCCTGAACCTTTTGGTGCTGGAGAATTGGTGATATTAGTTTATGCCATGGATAAATATTTCCCTAAACGGATTGGTGGTGTGAGGGGAGTGAGACAGGAATGCAGAAACAAAATTATATACGAGATGCTGAGAAGAATGCATCGTATTTCAAAAATTAAAAGAACAAGACGACAGTGTCTTAGAAAATATAGTGATTTGAAGAGAAGAGAACCGAAGTACTATAAATCGATTCGAAGATTGATAAGGACATGTAAGTTTCAAAATTATATATGAAATAATTTTTAATTAAAAATAAAAAGGATTTATTTTTGAACTGCGTCATCATTGACGAATCCAGGAAAATAATATTTTCTGAGTGTTACTTTGACTATATTAGTATATACAATTGCAAAAAGTTACAAAAGTAAGCATGCAGAACTGAGTTAGTAGATTAAAATTTAACTATATTACTATATACACTTAAAAGGTTAGAAAACTTAGCATACAAAAATGAGTTAGTAGAGTAAAATATAACTATATTAGTATATACCATTGAAACATGCAGAACTGAGTTAGTAGAATAAAATATAAATATATTACTATATAACATTGAAACATGTTAGAAAAGTAAGCATGCAGAACTGAATGTTTTGAAAACAAAAAATTACTTGGAATAATTAATTAAAAAATTTTTATTACAAATTTTTATTATATATATGTTTATAGATATGAGAAGTAGGAGAATGAAGTGTGCACACCCACCACGCTACTTAAGGTCAATGTTGGTGCAAACACCCAGAAGGGAAGCTCTTTCTCCACCTTTGCCAATATCACTATTGGATATTGAATTATCTCCAAATCCATATGAAATTTGTCATAAAAACACACAGACAGGTAATGACTTATTTAAATTTTAAATCATATATTTTAGGTTTTGGCTTAAAAAGTTTTAGCATGCAATATTAATCAAGTTGCTAATTTACTTCTATTATCATTTTTTTCCTCATTAACTTTCTATCTTTATTTGAAAAAGAAGGCATCTAAGCTAAGGAGCCAGCCAATTTTTGGTTGAGCACCATGGACAGCACTCTTTGATTGGTTCTGTCCAATTAGCAAGTACAACACAGTTGGTTCACCAAAAATGGGCTGGCATCTAAACTTAGATTCTTGCTTTTCAAATAAAGATACAAAAAGAATGAAGTAAAATTGAAAGTTTATTTAAATTGCATGCACTATCTGAATCATGAAACTTAGAAATTGGGTTCTGTGTCCCTTTTAATGATTATTATTATTATTGTTTTAAATAATATATACAAGGTTTTTGATTTAATAGTTTTCTATCTTTATCTTTGTAATTTCGTTCATAGATATTACCATGGAAGACATGGAAACTAGTATGGAAATGGAAGAATTTCAAAATCCTGATAGTGTGACAATATTTGAAGCATTGACTTCAGATGATACTCAACCAAGGATAGAAGTTTTACCAACAATGATGTTAGATAAAGGTATGTTTCATACTCAGTAATCTTAAATCTAAGAAAATCCAAGTTTTAACTAATACATATTGTATATTTCAAATAGGAGTTGGCTCAGATGAAAGCTTTAAAGGAGTGGACATAAGTGTAGAAGCTAATATAGTAGATAACGTAGATAACAGCACATCAGGAGGTAATATTTGTGATGAAAAACCCTATCATACATTGAATATGTATATGAAAATTGAATTAAAATTTGCTTTGCATTTATTTTTCTACAGATTTATCTTCAACATCAACTATTGAAACTGCAGACAAAAGTACTCAGAGTTGTCTAGAAGATCATGTTAAACAAAAAATTTCTAAAATTAGGGCAACTTTGGGAATGTTAATGGAGCAAGTAGATTTTTTATACCGTAAATATGTAATTTGATTTCATTTTTTGTTTTGTCATGATTAATAACTGAGAAAAACTTTTGTGTTGAAGAATCAAAAGTGAGTTTGAATTTATGTAAATAAACGTTATTTTTTGCCATAAAAAAAATTGTCTTTATTAAATAATAACATTTTAAACTTAAAGGGACACTGTATCCAAATTTTATCTTCTGTGATTCAGATAGAGCATGCAATTTTAATCAACTTTCAAATGTACTCCTATTATCAAATTTTCTTCATTCTCTTGGTATGTTTATTTGAAAAGCAAGAATTTAAGATTAGATGCCGGCCCATTTTTGTTGAACAACCTGGGTTGTCCTTGCTGATTGGGCAGCACCAATAAACAATTGCTGTCCATGGTTCTGAACCACACATTTGCTGGCTCCTCAGCTTAGATGCCTTCTTTTTAAAATAAAGATATCAAGAGAACGACGAAAAATTGGTAATAGAAGTAAATTAGAAAGTTGCTTAAAATTGCATGCTCTATCTGAATCACAAAAGAAAAAATTAGAGTACAGTGTCCCTTTAAAATACACAAAAAATAACTTAGTAAACAATATACAGATTAAAAAAATGAACAGTGACTAACATTTTAAAATTTGAGTACAGCGTCCCTTTAAAATACACAAAAAATAACTTAGTAAACAATATACAGATTAAAAAAATGAACAGTGACTAACATTTTAAACTTAAAGGGACACTGTATCCAAATTTTATCTTTTGTGATTCAGATAGAGCATGCAATTTTAATCAACTTTAATCAAAATTGCATGCTCTATCTGAATCACAAAAGAAAAAATTAGAGTACAGTGTCCCTTTAAAATACACAAAAAATAACTTAGTAAACAATATACAGATTAAAAAAATGAACAGTGACTAACATTTTAAACTTAAAGGGACACTGTATCCAAATTTTATCTTTTGTGATTCAGATAGAGCATGCAATTTTAATCAACTTTAATCAAAATTGCATGCTCTATCTGAATCACAAAAGAAAAAATTAGAGTACAGTGTCCCTTTAAAATACACAAAAAAACTTAGTAAACAATATACAGATTAAAAAAATGAACAGTGACTAAATAATACAAAATGTTCACTCCAGACGTGGCCTCTTTGGGTCTGTTGTAGCCTCCCTTTCACTGACAATAGCCAACAGAGATTGTAATGTCCTTTCGCTGATGGTTAAAGCTCTGTTAATTTGATGGTTTTTCTCTTCATCCATCTGCCTCTGCCACTGGAACATCTCTCTTTGCAGCTGTAATTTCTGCATCTCTATCTCATTCCTTTGCATTTCTATTTCCATATTTTTTTCTGACAGAGCAGCCCAGCGGTCAATATTTGTGTTAATAATATGTTGCATTTCTCTGTGGTCCTCTCTGTATTGCCTTGCCAGTGTCAACATTTCCCTCAATGCAATATCGCCCAATAGTCCTTCTGCCGGTGTATTGTCAATATTTACACCACCTGTTTGCAGTGCAATTGGTGGTGCCTGTGTTTCAACAGGTTCCTCAATGTTTTCTGGTGTGTGAATTTCATCCGGTTGCGCATCTCCCAAATCTTCAAGAATATCTGGAGTCTCACTTCCATCATTCCCTCCTGGTGGTTCATCTTGAATGGGATTTTCCACTATCGGCATGAGATTGATAGTGATCTCCCTTGATGAGTTTTCTTCTTCTAGATCAAGACATAACAAATTGTTAGTAAATAAAAATAAATTGTTATAAAAACACTTGCAGAAATAGAATAGAAGGAGAGAGCTGATACAACCGTCATACACCAATATATATTTATACATATGTGATACATACCATCAAATAATGGAGATGAATGTCCAGTCAATCGCTGGAAAAGACGTCCCAAATCACCTATAAAAAAATAAATAACATAAAAATAAATAAATAAAATGTTTTTTTGTCAATGTAACGATATATTCAAAATTATTAATGGAAATGTATTTTGCAATTAACTGGACACTGAAGCAAAAATAATCTTTTTGAGAATAAGATATATTGCATGGAATTTTTATCAGCTTTCTTATGTAATACTATGATCAATTCTCAAAAAGAAAATAATGATAAATTTTAAAACCATTAGAAAGTTGATTAAAATAGCATGCATGCTCTACACGAATCCTCATTTAAAAAAATTGGTACAGTGTCCCTTTCATGAAAATCTATGATCATTGCTATTTGAACTTCAAATTACATTCCATCTGTAAAAGATCTCGAAATAGAATATGTCAATAATGACATTTGACATTTAAATGATAAAAGAGATAAAACACACAACATTGAAATTATTCATTTGTAAAGTACTTACCAGTTGCTCTACCAACACCAGTTTGTGGAGTGCTGGTCCTTAGATCAGGTAGTGTGTCCGCCGAGGAAGTTGTGTGTGTAACATTAGATGATGAGCGTATTAATTGTCCATGTGTAAAACTGGCCGAAGGTCTGGAAACAGCTGCACTGGGTGGTCTTGAAACCGCAGAAGATGAAGTAGAAGTAGAACAAGTGGGCACTTCGTTACTCCTCACAGGCTCTGCTTGTGATGTTGGCATCGCTTTAAAAAAATAAATAAAAAAAAATTAGGTTTATTTTTATTTCTAGTTGAAACTGAAAGCTAAAAGTGTTAATAATAATAATTACAGCAGATAATGCATTTATAAACATCTTTCTAATTTAATTATATTATCTAATTTGTTTTATTCTCTTGATATTCTTTGTTGAAAAGCATTTGATTGATGCACAAAGAAGCCTCGTGTGATTGGCTCAACATGTGTATTTATTTTTCTTCAACTAAGAATATCTAGAAAATGAAGCCAAAGAAATAATGGAAGTAATATGTTGTTTAAATTTCAATTCTCTATCCGAATCATTAATAAAAGATTTTGGGTTTAGTGGCCCTTTAAAGGGACATGAACAAATATAATTACCTTTACAAATTGCATAAGAAAATGCTTTTTCAAAAATATTTAAATGTATTATGTTTTTGCATTCATTGGATTTTTATACTTTGAGGAAAAGCAAATCTATACAGGCACAGTAAATGATCATTGGTTGATGCACATAGATGGTTCATGTGACTGCGTCAACTATGTGCATAGCTATATCTGAAAAAAGTATGTTTATAAAACGGAGAACAATTTGGAAAGATGTTAACAATAATATTCTATAGTCAAATAACGCAACAATCCCTTATACATATATGCGACATAAATGATTACAGTATTTGGGGCCTAGATGGCATATAGGATACTAAAGCGTAAGAAGTCAGATAATGTTATTTTAAAGAAATATATATTGGAGACAATGACCTATCATAACTTTAAAAAAAACATTTACATCAACTATGTTGTACATTTACCTCTTAAATCACTGTCACAATCATCCGTTATGCCAGTGATGATCTCTGGTCCCAGACGCTGAACAAGCTTCTGCTCATAGTCATTGAGGTCGGCCACATATGCTGGTCCACCTCCGGTAGCACGTGCCGAATTTTTTTCTCTGGCCAATTTAGCTTTGGCGAAGCGTTTAATGTCGTTGTAACGCTTCTTCAGCTGATCGACATCCTTTTTTCCTGGACCCTGGGCACTAACAGCGTCACTGATCCTTTGCCAGATCTGCTTCCTTCTAGAAAAATTTGTCTGTTTGACACGACATCCAAACAAATAATCATAAGAGTCAATAATCATGTCAATCAAAACGACGTTTTGCTGATGAGAAAAGTGAGGATTCTTGGATTTTGAAGCGGTTTCAGATCCAGATGAAGCCATATCGAAATTGTAAATAAAGATCACAACAACGAGCGCTCTGTAATTACTCTCCAAAAATTTTGGAACAATAATACAGTTGTTTAGAAAAGTTGTCCATTTATAGGAGCAAAATTCTATTCCCGCGTCTACTATGACGTTCATGACACCTTACATGTCACGTGTTAACAATTGGCCAGACAATTGAACTGAAAGTTAAGTACATCAGCTTATTCGCGGCGAGCGAGGCGTCAAATTTATCAATATTCCGCCACTGCTTGCGGCGGGCTAGAGGTGTCTATTTATTGTGGGATTATTAGTACATAGCTACAGCGGACACCATTTCGCCCGCGGCGAGTAACGGCGAGTTTAGCCGCGTCTAAAATGACGGATGAATTGACCGCTTAGTACATGGAGCCCTAAGTTTGTATTTATTTTAACTAGGTAGGTAGTAAATAGTTAATAACTATTTACTAACTAGTCTACCTAGTTAAAATAAATACAAATTTACCTGTGAAATTAAAAATAAAATCTAAGCTAGCTACAATATAACTATTAGTTATATTGTAGCTAGCTCAGGTTTTATTTTACAGGTATGTATCTAGTTTTAAAAAGGTATTATTTAGTTAATAACTGTAACTTTAATTTAGCTGTATTTTAATTATGTTAAAGTTAGGGGTGTTAGGGTTAGGGTTATGTTAGGGATAGGTTTAGGGGTTAATATAATTTAATTTAGGTTGTTGCGATGTGGGGGCTTGCGGTTTAGGGGTTAATAGGTTTATTTAGTGGTAGTGATGTGGGAAGCCAGAGGTTTAGGGGTTAACAACTCTATTTAGTGGTGGGGAGCTGTGGAAAAGGGGTTAATATCTTTATTATAGGGTGGGCGATGTTGGGGTTCAGGGGAATAGGGGTTAATAACTTTAGTATAGTGTTGGTGATGTCGGGGGCAGCGGATTAGGGGTTAATAACACGTGGGTTTATGTTAGGGTGTTTAAACATAACTTTTTTTTCCCCATAGACATCAATGGGGCTGCGTTACGGAGCTTTTCATTCCGCGATAGCAGGTGTTAGTTTTTTTTTCTAACTCGATCTCCCTATTGACGTCAAAACAGCGCTTGTATTTTGTGCGGTATGGAACTCAACGCATCCCTAACGCACGCACAAGTGGGCTGTTTCAAAACTTGTAATGGCAGCGCTATGGAGGGTGAAATAACGCAACTTTTGTTGCGTTCGTTAAATTCCCTATAGTGCGCATAACTCGTAATCTACCTGATATTAAATTAACAAGAAATTCGTTTTCAATAATGGATGAGGTATCTCCTGCTAATTTGTGATAGATGATGTTGACCATTTGGATGTCAGAGAGCACTTAAGTTCCTTGTAGTGCACTCTATTTGGTAGAAATTGTGGAACTCACCTTGATCAAGATCAATAACCACAACAATGTAATGGGCAGTGAAATCTGGTTAAATTGAGATTTCCCCCCTCAGCTCTCCAGTCACAGGTTGTCAATCTTGCAGGCATTAAAATATTTATGGATACCATTGAGAGGTACAAAAGTTTGAAATCAGATGCTACAACAAACTGATTTAAATTCCTTAGAGGTAAAAGTTCCACATACATAGTACAAACTGAAGCAAGCCTTTTGCATCATCTGTGCTTAAATGGAGTGGATCCCGAAAAAATGGTTTCTTGATTATCTGTAATTAAAAAACAAACAAACAAACACACAAATCTTTTTTATCTTTGATGTCAGAGGGTGATTATGTTTCCATGAACCTAGTACTTATCTTGAACATTACAGTCCTGATTATTACATTATTTTTAGTACTGAGAAAACACCCAGTTTGAGGGATAATGTCCTAGTAAGGAATATCTTTTAATATCCTAAAGTATTTTATTGGTTGGGATTTGAGTTTAAGAAAGTAAACTACTTCTTTGTTGCAACACAAGGTAGATGTTCTTGCACCAGTGTCCGCTACGCCCTTATTATACCTAAATGTTCTCATTCAGTTTTTTACTTTAATCTAAGTTTAGCATTAGTGTCCCAAAAACATATTATTGCTGTCTACAAATTTGACAAATAAGTTTAAAACTTTGGAAACAAGCCCAAAGGCTGTTGTATATTTTTTATTCAACACTAACAGCACTCCTGTCTTAGGTCAGTGAAGAGTGAAATAAGAAAGCTAAAAGGTGATATTTATTAGCTTTGGCATGCTGACAGTAAGTGGGAATAATGGCCAAGCATAAGTGGCCAAGTAGTCTTTATCTTCTGTCAGGCTCAATATAGCTATATATCTGTCACTACTGCTAGCCATTGCCAAGTAGTGTATAACCAAAGCATTTAACAAAACAATCTGCAAATGAAAGAGATGTTTAAAAAAGTACCCCCAGATTAGAAATATAATATATATATATACACACACATACATACATTTATATACACCTAGATTACAAGTTGCTAATTTCAACATTAAAACAGCACTGCAGCCATTACTAGTCTTGTCGGTATAGCTGTACCGCAAGCCTTTTAACCTGTAACGCAACGTCAGTCCCGCACATGTAAAAATTGCGTTTTTTCATGGGACTTTCATAGCGCCGGTATTACAAGTTTTGCGGTGAGGCTAAAAAGCTTGCGCTACACTCTATACTGACAAAATCCATTTCGCAATCTGAGAGCAGTAGTTACGCTACAAAACTGTTACATAAAACTCATAACTAAAGTGTAATAAAGTACACTGACACCCATAAACTACCTATTGACCCCTAAACCGAATACTATATTAAACCTATTAACCCCTAATCTGCTGCTCCCGACATCAACGCCACTAATAAAATGTATTAACCCCTATTCCGCCGCTCCCCGACATCGCCCCCACTATAATAAAGTTATTAACCCCTAAAATAACGCCCTCCTGCATCGCAATCACTATTTAAATATAATTAACCCCTAATTTGCTGCCCACCCACATCTCCCCCACTATACTAAAGTTATTAAGCCCCACACTGCCGCCACTATAATAAACCTATTAACCCCTAAACCACAAGCCTCCACAATGAAATATACTAAATAAACTATTAACTCCTAAACTGAAAGCCCCCACATCGCAATAAACTCATTTAAACTAGTAACCCCTAAACCTAACGGCCCCTAACTTTATATTCAAATTACAATTTCCCCATCTTATATTAAATTAAAACTTACCTGTCAAATTCAAAAAACTAAGTTTAAACTAACAATTATACTAATATAACTATAACCTGAAAAGAGCATTTGTATGGGCATTGCCCTGAAAAGGGCATTTGTAATGGGCATTGCCCTTAAAAGGGCATTTAGCTCTTTTGCATTGCCCTGAAAAGGGCATTTAGCTCTTTTACGAAAAGCACAAACCCTAAACTAAAAAAAAAACCCCACCCAAAAAGTTTAAAAAAATCCTAAAACCCCCGAAGATCCGCTTACAGTTGCTGAAGTCCTGCTTGAAGGATCTTCATCCAGGCGGCTCTATCTTCATCCAGGCGGCATCTTCTATCTTCATCCTGGCGGTGTCTTCTATCCCGGCGGGTCCATCCTGAAGACATTCGGCGCAGATTTTGGATATTCAAATTAGCCAATAGGATGAGAGCTACTGAACTCCTATTAGCTGTTCAAATCAGCCAATAGGATGATAGCTACTGAAATTCTATTGGCTGATTTAAATTTCCAAAATCAAATCAACCAATAGGAATGCAAGGGACCCATTTTGAATCACTTACCTTGCCAGGATGAAGATAGAAGACTTCACCGGGATGAAGATAGAAGATGCTGCCTGGATGAAGATGGAGCCGCCGGGATGAAGATCCTTCAAGTGGGACTTCAGCAACTGTAAGTGGATCTTCGGGGGTTAGTGTTAGGATTTTTTAAACTTTTTTTGGATGTTTTTTTTTTAAGTTTAGGGTTTGGGCTTTTCGTAAAAGAGCTATATGCCCTTTTCAGGGCAATGCAAAAGAGCTAATTATTTTGTAGGTTGGGGGGGGGGGGGGTTAATGTTAGTGGGTCTTTGTAATTTTTTTTCAGGTAAAAGAGCTGTTTAACTCAGGGCAATGCCCTACAAAATGCCCTTTAAAGGGCTATTGGTAGTTTATTATAGATTATTTTTTTATTTTGGGGTGTTTTTTTTTTAGAATAGACATTTTTTATTTAAGAGATAGAAAAGAGTATCTTACAGGGCTTAATGTATGTATATTCCTTATGTCTCCTTGAAAATAAGGGTCCCTACCAGGCCCTAAAGATAAAATTGGAAAAGATGGGTTACAAAGAGCGCCTATATACAAGGCAAAGGTAAATTACTTAAATATGGGTTTTTTTACTTTTGTAGCATTACAAATGATTGATTATATACTGCTTAGAGATCTCTAAGCAGTATATAATCAATAATTTGTAAAACTACAAAAGTAAAAAAAAAAACCCATTTATTTAACTAAGTACATCATAGTTTTCAATACGGCGATACCGGAAGTGATGTTTAGAGATATGCGTCACTTCCGGTTTAGAGATAGGCGTCACTTCCGGTTTGCCGATCTCACTTCGCAGCGAAGATCGAAATAAGAAAAGAACACAGACTTGGGGTCTATTAGAAACAGCACATCAATAAAGGTCAGGTATAAAAGGAACACAGTGTATGAATTACAAAGGTCTAAGAAATTATTAACAAGATCCTGGCCATAATTACAAAACTGAAGTTTACACATGATGAGGGGTATCACTTCCTGTTATGAGTATAAACGAATCACAGCAATATATGAAGGTCAGTTTTTTTGGCGCCAAAATAAGGGCGATATGTTTAGATACTAACTGCTATAAATGAAGCTTCCATAATAAACCATATTATAGTCTTGATAAAGGCCTAATAGAGGGCCGAAATGCGTTGACATTTATGGTAAGCTTCATTCTGATAATTTTTATTTGTCTATAATAATACTGTACCATGTTGTATTTCCTTTATCCACAGGTATAGAGTTTAAGCACATTAAGGGAAGCTTTTGGCTAAACTCTGAATGTTCACCAACGTTTGCTT
This sequence comes from Bombina bombina, assembly GCF_027579735.1. Taxonomy (NCBI): domain Eukaryota; kingdom Metazoa; phylum Chordata; class Amphibia; order Anura; family Bombinatoridae; genus Bombina; species Bombina bombina. Next base: position 1,070,026,551 of record NC_069501.1, on the reverse strand, counting down.
CAGTATCTTGTTCTCACTTAGAAGGATTTACACATAGGAGGGATCACTTTATCCAAGTGCACAATTTAAACATTTGGAGTATTCAATGTGTTATATTTTTTCTAGTACATTTTTTCAAATGTTTTTCAATTTCTGATATTCATTATCACTTGTTTCACACATTCATTTTTTCATTTTTTTTATTTTTAAATATTTATTTTTCATTTTTCATTTTATCCTTTTTTTTCGTATTTTTTTCTTTATTTTTTTCACTTTTTTCACACATTTTTTAATTCTCTTTTTTTTTTGTGAGGTAACTTTTTTCCCCCTCAAGGGCTTACACTATTCTTTGTACATATTTTTTCTATATCTGATATTGGACCATACAGGAATTCCATTACAGACTCATAACTCATAAATGCATCCATAGGATATAATTATCATCTGGACTATACAATATTTGGACTTGTTATTTTAGATACATGGATCCATGTTATTAAATTTTATGAATGTTATTTAATAAATGCACTTTGTTTTAATTTAAGTAATTTCCCTTTGCCTTGTATATAGGCGCTCTTTGTAACCCATCTTTTCCAGACATTTTTTATTTTTAATGGGCAGCAAAAGATCTGAATGCCCTTTTAAGGGCATTGCCCATACAAATGCCCTTTTCAGGGCAATGGGTAGATTAGGTTTTACTTTATTTTTATTTTATAGGGTTGGGGGGTGGGGGGTTGTATACTGTTAAAGGGTGTTTGTTTTGTAGCAAAAGAGCTGTTAACTTTAGGGCAATTCCCTACAAAAGGACCTTTTAAGGGCCCACAAAAGGACCTTTTAAGGGCCCTTGGTAGTTTATTATAGATTAGGGTTTTTTATTTTGGGGTGTTTTTTGTTTTTTAAAACGGTATTAGAATAGGAAAAAAATAGTTTTGGATAATTTCGTTTGTTATTTTTTGTATTGGTAGTTTTTTTTTATTTTTTGTAATTTTAGTGTTTTTTATTTTTTGTAATGTTAGGTTTTAGTGTAAGGCAGCTTAGGTTTTATTTCACAGTTAGTTTGTATTTATTTTAACTAGGTAGTTCGTAAATAGTTAATAAATATTTACTAACTAGTCTACCTAGTTAAAATAAATTCAAACTTACCTGAGAAATAAAAATAAAACCTAAGCTAGCTACAATATAACTATTAGTTATATTGTAGCTAGCTTAGGTTTTATTTTTTGTATTTAGTTTTAAATTAGTATTATTTAGTTAATAATTGTAACTTTAATTTAGCTGTATTTTAATTATGTTAAAGTTAGGGGGTGCTAGGGTTAGGGTAGGGTTAGGGTTAGGTTTAGGGGTTAATATAGTTTAATTTAGGTTGTTGCGATGTGGGGGGCTGGCGGTTTAGGGGTTAATAGGTTTATTTAGTGGTAGTGATGTGAGAGGCCAGAGGTTTAGGGGTTAATAGCTTTATTTAGTTGCAGGGATGTCGGGGAGCAGCGGAATAGGGGTTAATAACTTTAGTATAGTGGCAGCGATATCGGGAGCGGCAGATTAGGGGCTAATAGATTTATTTTGGTGGCAGCGATATTGGGAGCAGCAGATTAGGGGTTAATAACATTATGTAGGTGGCGGGGGCAGCAAATTAGGAGTGTTTAGACGTGGGTTTATGTCAGGGTGTTAGGTTTAAATGTATCTTTTTTTTCCCTCATAGACATCAATGGAGCTGCGTTATGGAGCTTTTCATTCCGCGATCGCAGGTGTTTTTTTCTGATAGGAACAAAGGGAAGCAGGCACTACACCAGGGTATCCTTAAAACTTGAATCCTTTATTGAAACAGAGTTAAAAAAGTTAAAAGCTACATCCGCTGTATTAGACGCTTAAAGGGCCATAATACCCAAATGTTTAAACACTTGAAAGTGATGCAGCATAGCTGTAAAAAGCTTATTTTACCTCAGAAGTTCCTCAGTAGCCACCTCCCATTGTAAAGGATTTCTAAGCAGCATATTAGTGTGTCTGTCCTAGGACAGCAGAAGGGATGAGCATTGTGCACTCTCATATTATTTCACCAATCAGGTAAAGGAAGCTTACTATGAAATCTCATGAGAGTTAAGTCAAATCTCATGAGATCACAGTAAGAGTTCATGACCTCAGCACTGCTGATGCTGATTGGCTGCTGTTCATTTCTTAATTTTTTAATTTTTTTTACCTGCAGCTGGGAGCAGCTGAGTATAACTTTTTACACAGAACTTACTCTGGTGAGCTGAGGAAATTGTGAGGTAAAATATCTTCCTTTTTTACATAGAGATGCTCAGGTGATATTTTCCTGTCAGCTTTTTACAGTTATACTGCATCAGTTTTAAGTGATTTAGCATATGAGTATTATGTCCCTATAAAAGGTACTAAGTACAAAGTACAAGGCAGGAGTGGAAAAGACACATGTACTGTCTGACTCAGACAGACTGACTGTGTCTGTTTTTTTCTGATACCTTCTCCCAATTGTTGTCTATGGGGAAAGTGTGCACAAGCATGTCATAAACAGCGCTTGTATTTTGTGCGGTATGAAGCTTAAAACTACCATATCGCATGCACAAGCAAGCTGTTTCAAAACTTGTAATGGCTGTACTATAGGGGGTTATATAACTCAACTTTTGTTGCGTTCGTTAAATTCCCTATAACGCGCATAACTCATAAAAAACCCTGATATTAATTAATTATAAATTATAAAGAGGAGAGTGTGTCTACTGGATCCATATGGTTACTTGTTTTCCACTCAAATATATTTATATACTATATCTATCCATAATACTAACTAACATAAATATTAAAAAAAATAAAAATAAATAAATGTACATTTGAAAAGCAATACCAGATTTCAATTTCTATTTGTCAGTTTACCTATGATCTATCTATCTATCTATCTATCTATCTATCTATCTATCTATCTCTCTGCCTGTCTGTCTATTTGCCACTCATTAATTGGTTTAATTTTGTATGCAACTTTTTATTTACACTGTTTTATTATCAGTTTATTATATGTCCTACAATTATATATATATGAAAGATTGCACAAAAGGAAGGGCTCCCATCCTTAAATTATGACACTGGATAAGGCAAATATTTTTGTTAATTGCTATGTGCTGTTATGGTTCATGTAATTAGGTTTAATCACTGCAATCTATAAAAAGGAAAGATAAAATGTGATAGCTATAAATTATGTTCTATCTTTGGTAAGTAGTGTTTTTTAAAAAATTGTAGGTCTAATATCAATTTACGTAAATCGTTTTGGGAAGAGATTTATGACTAAACATTGGGTAACATATTTGTTTACGTCAACAGGTGTGGAAGATATCTTTTGTTTTCTAACTTGCATAATATGTACTTATTTGCGAACACAAAATTGCCACCACTCCTATTGTAAATAAGTAACATTAATAAATCTATTTCAAAAATACTGATCCTGATCCCAAATTCAAATAGATCTTTTACTTCTCTGCTATTTTCTTCAGTGCAAAACTAGGCACATTCTATAAATCTCCATTTCAACAGCACTAGTACTTCCTTATCACAAAATACACAATGGTATCACATTCTAGATGTTATTTGTTCTTTTGCTTTTTATTCTTTAGTACAGTATGTATGTATTATGCATATAGACTATATTGAAGCTATTAAGGAAGTCAGCAAATAAATAAAAAAATGCATTTAATAATTATGATAAAAATCAAAGTATATTTTATTTGGGAAGCTTCTTATTAATTGCAGTTTCCTTACGCTATAATATTTTGGACATTTAAACCAATTTATATGCAGTAGCTATCAGTGGACGTGATCACAGCAGCAAGGAACCATAACGTTTTAATTGCCTGTGTTCCTACAGAGCCTGCATTGCATTCTAATTCAGAACACTTATGTGTCTGGTAAAACATGTCAGCAATAGAATTGAGTGGACTCAAATTTCAATGATATATTTTAAAACAGTTAATCAAAGTAAGCTACACAATAGCATTTTTTGTTATTGCACTCTATCATGAAAACATGTAAAGTAAACTGTAAATATTAATTGCAAGGGCCATTTCAGACAGCTAGTGGATAAGGCATTTTCAAGCCATCAACATCTGGCATTTTCATTAAAGGGACAGTCTACCTGAAAATTGTTTGAAAACATAAATAATCCCTTTATTACAGATTCCCCAGTTTAGCATAACTAGCACTATTATAATAATACACTTTTTACCTCTATGATTTCCTGTATCTAAGCCCCTGCAGACTGCCCCTTATCTGCTTTTTATAATCTTTCATTTTAGCCAATCCATGCTGGTTCTTGTATAACCATTATTATTCTCCACTGTAGTGAGCACAATGTTATCTATATGTTACACACAAACTAGCACTGTCTGGCTGTTGTGCAAGATTTAAAAAGCACTGAGATGGAGGCAGCCTGCTGAGTCTTAGAAACAGGCAAACTTAGAGGTTATTAATGTAACAATGTTGGTTATATAAAACTGGGGAATGGGTAGTAAAGGTGTTATCTATCTTTTTAAACAATAAAAAATCAAGTTGACTGTCTTTTTATTGTAAAGTGACAATTTAGTCATACTTTTTTTTTGTTTTGTCTTTAATTTGTTACTGTTTTTAAATCTATTATATTGTCCCAAATATACCATTATTTTCAAAATTCTCCGCCAATCATTTTTTTGCGTGAGTTGTCCTTATTGGCCAGTGAACATTAAGAAGAAGCATATTACTGATACTGCTGTATTCATTTCAATGTACATTTAAAGGGAGGGAAAAAAACAGATTTATTGGAGGACAGTGACATTCCTCCCAGGTGCATCCTTTTTTTGTTTTTAAAGAATTTTATTAATTTAAAAAAAAAAACTAAAATGCTCTTTTTTTAGATGCAACAAATTTTTAAAAAATAACCTTTTTACAGGGAGAACATGTTTAATATGTTTTATGTGCTGTACAATAGACATAAAAAATATATGTTGTGCCGTCATTTTTGTTGTCCTTCTCTGAACCTTTTTAAGCTATAATGCACACGCAGAGCCCACAGTTAATGATAAAAAAACATTATTTATTAAGAAATGTAAAAATCATCTACGCACACAGAGAGCCAAAAGCTCGTAAACAGGGGTGGAGTCAAACGTGTTTTGTCATTACAACATATTCATTGACTACAGACCTTTTTTTTTTTTTTTTTTTTTTTTAAATATAATTTTTATTGAAGTTCAGAAAAGTAACATATAACAATCCGTTGCAAAACAGGTTACAGAGCTTTTCATAGGTTACAGTTGGTTATAGCATGGCGGGAACAATTGAAACAAGTAAACAGACAAATAACATTGAATCTCCTTATGAAAGTTGAACTTCTCTTGCTAGGTTTCTTTTCTCTTTTTCTTATCTTGTCTTTTGTAATAGACTTTGCACATGCTAAGATATTGGTGGGTTTCAAATGTCTATTTTATTGTGCAAGGTTGGAAAGAGCATAATCACAGTCGGGTGTGGCTAATAAGGACAACACCACGGGTGGGGGAGAATGAAGAACAAACAACAAAACAAAAAAAAAAAGAAAAAAGAAAAGGGAGGAGGAAAGGGGGGAAAGGGGTCCTAGGTGGGGGAAAATGGGAAGGGGAGGGGGAGATGACTGGCTCGTATATCTATCGTTCTTGCTTACTATTCAGCGAGGGGTTCAGGTCATCTGCCTCCAAGTTTCCCAGATTTCTGAGTGGAGGAAGATTTTATTGTGTTGAGTGAAAATCGGGCCTTCCATTGTCTCGAGATAGGTCATGGTTCTGACAACTTCCTCCCAGGTGGGTGGGGTTTTTTGTCTCCATAATCTCGCAATGGCCAATTTGGCTGAGATAAGGATGTAGACAAGAAGTAAGGATTTTGAGGGTGAAGCTGTGTCTATGTTTAGGTGCAGCAGAGCCACTTGTGGGGAGGTCCTAAGGTGAGGAAATAAATTTCTGCATTGGAGCGAGACAGCACTCCAGAAGAGGGCTAGTTTTGGGCATTCCCACCAGATGTGGGCTGGCGAGCCCACCATCCCACATTGCCTCCAGCATAGTGGGGAGTTAATTTTGGAGATCTTAAACAACCTGAGAGGTGTGAGATGCCATTGCGTGCAAACTTTGAGATATAATTCAAGTAAGGTGATGCAGTGGAGTGCCTGTTTGGTTATAGTTACTGCTCTGGCCCAGTCAACTTGTTCTGCCCGAAACTGGAAAGCTTGTTCCCAGGCCCTAGCATAAGCTGACCGATGGTAGGTGGGAGAGTTCATTAAGTCTCTGTAGGAGACCGACAGGGCTCTGGGAATCTTCGCGTTATTGGCCCATCTTTTTTCCCACATAGTGGGATCGCGAAGGGGTTGGCTTAGAAATCCCCAAGATTTCAGAAGGCTCCTAAGCCTCCAGAACTCAAACAAGAGAAGTTGGTTCGGGTTGTAGGTATTGGTGAACTGCTCAGTAGAGAGAAACTGATTATTGAGATATAGGTCCGCCACGTGGAGTATCCTGTGCTCTTGCCATAGGCTAGGGTTGGAATCCCTGAGGGCCGTTAGCAGGCCCGTCAGGGAGTGGATGGGAGAGGGGTGGGGAGTTATCTGGGGGAGTGAGCGTAGTCTGTCCCAAAGACGGAGGGCGTGGATAATGACCACATTCTGTATTTTGTAGTATGACCTAATGTGTTTGGGCAACCAGATCAGGTCCCGGAGCACGAGGGGGCCGGGGAGCGCTGCCTGTTCCAGGATTTGCCACTTATTTTTACTGTCAACGCTGTTCCATGCCAAAATATGGGAGAGTCTCGAGGCTTCGTGGTAATGAATTAAGTTGGGGGCGCCCGCACCCCCACTTAAGAATGGCTGTTGCAATATTCTGGTAGCCACCCTAGGGTGCTTATTTTTCCAGATATATTTGTTGCAAATTTGTTGGAATTTGCTAATTAAAGACTTGGGGACAGGGATAGGAAGCGAACGGAATAGATACGTGAGTTTGGGAAGTAGGAGCATTTTAAATGCTGCTATGCGTCCTAGCCATGAAATACATGGAACACTCCATTTATCAATACTAGACTGAAAATGCTGCAGGAGGGGGTAAAAGTTAGAGTCAATTATTGTAGGGATGCTCCAAGATAGATAAACCCCTAGATGCTTAATCCGATGCTGGGACCAGTTGAAAGAATAATTTTGTTGGAGTTCCGCGAGTGTCGCGCCTGGTACATTAATGACATAGGCCTCTGTCTTGTTAACATTGAGTTTGTAATAGCTAATATGCCCGAACCGATCTAATAGTTTGAAAAGATTGGGGAGAGAGTGTAGGGGGTCGCTCAGGAATATGGTTAGATCATCCGCAAATAGTGCGGTTTTTTGTAGGGTACCCTCAATCTCTACGCCTCAAATGTCGTGGCTACTTCTTATCGCCTCGGCCAGCGGCTCCATGACTAAGGCGAAAAGTAACTGAGAGAGGGGGCAGCCCTGGCGTGTCCCATTTGTGATGGGAAAAGGTGAAGAGCAGAACCCCAATCCCCTTACCGAGGCTGTGGGGGCCGCGTATAAGGCCTTGACGCAAGAGCAAAACCCAGGGGGAATCCAAACTTTTTTAGAACTTCAAATAGGTATGTCCAATTTACCCTATCAAAAGCCTTTTCGGCATCTAGGGCTAAAGTTGTGCAGGAAAGATTACGTCTTTTGGCTTCAAGGTATATATTTAGGATTCGGCGGGTATTATCCGGGCCCTCTCTGCCGGGAGTGAAGCCCACCTGGTCACCGTCCAACAATGACGGTAATACAAGATTAAGTCTGGAAGCCATAAGCTTCGCCATCAACTTCACGTCAGCATTAATCAGTGATATGGGCCGAAAGTGTTCGCACACATTAGGGGTCTTACCCGGTTTCGGTATGGTCACAATGATCGCCTGTAATAATTCTGGCGGCAGGGTACCTGACTGCCTAGCTAGGGAACAAACTCTGGTTAGAAGCGGGGCGAGCTGCAGGCGAAACGTTTTGTAAAACAGAGCGCCGTAGCCATCTGGTCCCGGGGCTTTATGCAGTTTTAGAGACTTGATGACGGAGAGGACTTCTTTGGGACTAAATGGGGCTTCAAGTGATTCTATCTGGGCCACAGTGAGAGTCGGTAAGGAAAGGGTGTCCAGGAAATTCTGAACGTGTTGTGTGGAAGGAACCTGATGAGCTGGGGATTCTGCTAAGTTATACAGAGTGGAATAGTAAGAGGCAAAAGCCTTCCCTATGTCTGCAGGTAATCGGACAGTTCCTTGGAGTGTTTTAATGTATGGAATACGAGCCTCCGCGGTCCTTTGTCGGAGCTTGTTGGCCAGTAACCTGTCGGCTTTGTTTCCCTTAGCATAGAAAGTCTGTTTAAACAGACGGACCTGATTTTGGTGCCTTTTTAACTCTAGGGCCGAGATTTGTGCCCTGGTGGCTTCAATTTGAATGAGAATCTGGGGGTCTAACGATTCCCTATGCAGAGGAGTAAGTCTCCTCAGGGTGGCGTGGAGTTGGGCAAGTGTACTACCCAAACGCTTCCTATGTTCTGTCGTCAGCTTGATGAACACTCCTCTGAGGTATGCCTTGAGGGAACTCCAAAGACAAAAGTCATCGACCGCGCCGTTGTCGTTTATGTTCAGATATTCTAAAATCTCTTTCTGAATGAGTGTAACCTGATCTGGACTGGAAAGTAAATATTCTGGGAGTTTCCAAGAGGGCCTAGATAGGGCACCGGTGGGGTGATTCAGAGCAAGCTGAACCAAGGAGTGGTCAGACCACGTGCAGTCAGGCATGTGTGTCGACTGGACCAGGTCAAGCAGTTTTGGCTCACAGAAGAAATAGTCAATCCTTGTATAGGAGCTATGCACTCTAGAATAGTAGGAGTAGTCCCTAGAGGTGGGATGGTGGGAGCGCCAGACATCAAATAAGTTATATTGGGCTAGAAGATTGCTAAATTGCTTTGCGGTCCTGACAGTTTGTTTATCGCAGGGCTTGAGCTTAGGGGAGCGTCTGTCTAATGCTGGGTCAAGTAACATATTGAAATCCCCTGCCAGGAGTAGATTCTGTGTTTTGTGGGATGTCAACAGCCGTAGAAACCTTCTAAAGGCTTGTGTTTGACAGGAGTTTGGGCCATAGTAATTAGCTAGAGTATATGGAATATTATCTAGTCTGCAGTTTAGTATCAAGAATCTCCCTTTTGCATCTTTAAAGGATGCTATTTTTTCAAAGAGTATGGACTATTGTATCAAGATTGCTACCCCCCTGGATTTTCCCGTGAAGGAAGCTGCCTCTACTATCGGGTACTGTTTACAATGTAGAGAAATAGGGGAACCCTCCACCCAATGGGTCTCCTGTAGAAAGGCTATTTTAGTTTTGAAACGGGTCAGATAAGAGATTAGTCTGCTTCTCTTGTCCGGAGAGTTAAGCCCTCTGGTGTTAAGGGAGGAGCAGATTAGCGCCATTTTTAGACAAGTTAAGGGAGGGTAAGGAGGGGGGGGGAGACGGGGAAGCAGCAAAGACAATAGGAGAGAGGGAAAGGGGAAGGAAAGGGGTGACTACAGACCTTTTTAAAGGTCTCAGCAATTAAAAACATCACTATTAAAATTGCAAAAATGTTACAGCAAGTAAAGAAACATAGATCCAGTATTTTGAAAGTAAGAAGGAAAATTGATAATGAACATGTATAATAAAAGAAAGCACTTGAGACTCAAAATACAGTGGCATATTTAGGTTTATGCTGCCCTAAGCACTAAAAATTCTGCTGCCCAACCTAGGTTTTAGGCCTTTTTTTGGCCATAATATTTTTTGGTCAGGGGGTTACGTGAGTTCTTTTTTATTCATGGCATTTTCAGAGGAAATTTTCACCAGGGGCCCCATGTATTAGAAGACGGGCGGACACTACAGCTTCTCAACTTGCGAAGCTGTCCGCCCACCTTCACTGCATATGGGCAACAGGTCTGTTAATCCACTGGTCCGTATGTATCATTATACACCAATCGCGCAAATGAAGGGACTTTCAATCACAGAGAGCGAGCGAGGTGGCGAGGAGTATAAGAAGCAGAGGTCTAATGACTGCTGCTTCTTACATTGCGGGAAGCAGGCGCACATATGCGAACCTGCCTTGCAAGGGCTCCTGAGCAGCTCTTGCTGCTTCTTACATGAAGCCCCATGGTTTGCAAAACACTTTCATACACTTATATATATATATATATATACATATATATATATAGTTTCCAATATTTACTCCATGCGAGTAAAATAAAGCTGCACTCACCGGTCTTGTAGAAATATTTCTTTATTATACACAAATGACAGTGTTCAATACACTGTCATTTGTGTATAATAAAGAAATATTTCTACAAGACCGGTGAGTGCAGCTTTATTTTACTCGCATGGAGTGAATATTGGAAACTATATGTATTGTATATGCAGCACCACGGCAATTGGACTGTGATTGATGGAGTGCACCTTAGTTTGAATCTGTATATATATATATATATATATATATATATATATATATATATATATAGGAAAGGCAGTACCATTTTAAACTTGCTGAGCTTGCTGAATTGCTCCTTTTTCAGCTGGTTCATGGGTGAGGAGTGGACAGTGGGCTCTGTGAGGGAGGTCAGTGGTATATAGCATCACGTTGCTGCAGTGTGGAGGGATACGCATGGCTGACAGCATTAAGGGCCACCAACTGCCCATTACCCCCATGTGCTTAGGAGTCCACTCCAGATATGTGCTCTGCTTGTGCTGGTCCACAGGCCTAGTTTAAAAATTGCAGCAGCTGCAAGTCCACCTTTGAGGGAGCGGGCGGAGGCAATGGCAGTTGGTAGTGGAGTGATACATAGGGCTCTCAGAACGACACCAATAAGGGCTACTTCAGTTGACATAGATGATGACTGTTCTTATGGAGGGCGGGGCTAAGGTAATCGGCCCCAGTCCATGAAATGCCAAATGCTGAATTAACTTCTTAGTAGTTGTGTGTTATATGATTACAGTCAGGTCTACAGACAATAGGCAGCTCCGCTGGTTCTGCCCTACACCCTATAACAACTGCAGCTTCATTCTGTACCATGCTAGGGAGGGAGCATAGTGGATGCCCAGCAGCTAGAGTGGGCAGTGGGTAGGAGACACGACTTGAGGAGTACACATGAGTGAGGACTGGAGAGTGGAGACAGACTGTTAATTCTATTGTGGGTGGAACAATGCTCCTACAGAGCTCCAAAAAGTACAGCTACCCCTAGTTGTCGCCCTAGGCACATGCCTTGTCTGTTTAGGCAGTAATATGCCCCTGTTCCTATACATATTGTAACAACATTTAAAATTATTTTTACACTCTACAAATCTCAAGTTAACACGGCTACATCACATTCCTTATTAAGCCCATAATGGGTGAATAGAGTTTCAACTGTACCATCCAAAATTGGTGTGACTTTTTAATATTGTTTCTAGGTCTGTAGTAAATGAATATATTGTAATGACGAAACGCATGTGGCTCTGCTCATGTTTGCAAGATTTTTGCTTTCTGTGTGCTTATATGATTTTTAAGTTTTGTAATATTTTTTTTTCAAAAAAGGTAAGATAAACAGCGCTAACAAATACTGAAAGTATTGGAAAGCAAGGATTATACATCAAACAATTATTGGCTCTAATATATTGTTTCTATATATTACACAATATACCACCATAACTTGGTCAAATATAAAATTTGAATTTATTATCTAGAGTGCATAATAAAAAGTGCATAGAATGAAATTAAGCAATAAAAATCTTACTATAAAAATCATACAGTAAAAAGCGTACACTATTGCTACCGTATGAGGACGTCTCCTCTTCGTGACAATGATCGGTATGGGTTTTATATACCACCTTCCATACAGCTGTATACTTAAAGTTCAATACCACCTTAAAAATCACTACCACCTTAAAAATTATTTGGGTGATGATTGAAGTTGTAATTGTTTATATGTTATTTGTAAAAATGTTTCAAAGTTCACTTGTTATTAGAAAGTTCACTTGTTATTAGAAAGTTCACTTGTACAATGTGTCAAAACGCTCTTCTGTTTAGTGAACTTATTGATATTTTAACTTCAGGGCTTTTAACAGGTCAAACTTTTTTGCATGGTAAGCCGATTTGCTATAGTTTTATGCTGAAGTTAAATGCTATATAAGCTGTCCGTTATATATGCCAATAATCGTTATAACATGAACACACTACTATGTGTAGTGGAGATACATTACCAGTCCCTTTGCCGTTTATGTTCTAGGATTTTGTGGCATATTCCTAATACGTTTGTGGTCTATCCTTGGACTGCTGAACTACCGATCTCACCTCTGACCCCTTGGAGTGTGACAACGTCACGTTCGAAATGCTGGTATTTTGGATCTGCCGTTGGTCTCGCAAAGGTGGCGGGTATAACAGGGCTACCGGTTCTTCTCACCTCCACTTTAGTATGTGTTCATCTGTTATGACCAATGGTTTTCGTGGTCTCCTTCTATAATCTCTTCCAATGGTCTCTTCCTGTACTCTACGCAGAGTGTTAGCTTTCAATAGAGACTGTTGGGATTCTTTCAATGCTGTGTGGCTTTCTTTAGACCCCTGGAAAAACGTCAATCAACGCGTTTCACCTATGACTAGGCTTTATCTAGACTGCCCTATAATATATAATTATTTTTTTTCCCCATAAGCTACGGTGAGCTTGGCATGTGCATTAATAACATATTACATATTAGAATATGTAATATCCTACTGTATATTACACTGCCTTCTAATTGATCAGTAATCTTTAAAAACAGTACAAATCACTGTATCTTCACAAAATTGTTATCATAATTTATTTGTATACTGCTGGGAAATTCTGTAACACTTAGTTACATAAAAAGGGGTACATAATGATATTGATTCATGGGAAAAAACTATACAAAACATACGTTAGATAATAATACTGAGAACATTTTTTATGCTACATTATTAAAATTATCATAGAATTTTTTTTTTTTAAGCATTTCATGAGCCCAAAAAGATACATCTTGTTTATAAAGTTCCAGGAAGTGTATACGCAAGCTTTCAATAACCACCTTCCTGAATGCTGATCTGCAAGCAAATAATCCTATTAACTGTGTGTCGATAAAATGACAACAATCTTTTCTATTTTTTTTATCTGCTAAAGAAGTGATATCATAAGTGCAAATGAGGGTAAATCTATTATAGGTATTAGAAAAAAATAATGATTATAGTATGTCAGAAACCTGTAATAATCTAGATAATGTATGCCAACATATAATTAGCATATATAAATACATTGATTTATAACAGACTGATGCAGTTACATTTAAGATTTATTACTAAAGCTATGGCGAAACGTACATCAGTGGTTACTTGTCCCTAACACCTGGGCACTTAGTTGTGCATCTTATTTGCATTACATTCTAGGATTTTGAGACTCACACTGCAACACCCAGATTGTTTAAATAACTATTGTTGTGTGACATATGAGTCAGTTGCAAAGCTATTCCCTTTGTTTCCCCCTTGTGGAATGGTAATAGTCACACAATCATATAATGGATAGATAGATAGATAAATGGATAATTACCTATTTGACTGCTAGATTTAGAGTTTTGTCGGTAAGAACCCGCGTATCTAACGCTGGCTTTTTTCTGGCCAAACCTTTAAAATAACTCTGGTATTGAGAGTCCACAGAATGGCTGCGTTAGGCTCCAAAAAAGGAGTGTAGAGCATATTTAACGCAACTTCAACTCTCTATACCAGAGTTGCTTACGGACGCGGCCAGCCTCAAAAACGTGCTCGTGCACGATTCCCCCATAGGAAACAATGGGGCTGTTTGAGCTGAAAAAAACCTAACACCTGCAAAAAAGCCGCGTTCAGCTCCTAATGCAGCCCCATTGTTTCTTATGGGGAAACACTTCCTATGTCTGCACCTAACACTCTAAAATGTACCCCGAGTCTAAACACCCCTAACCTTACACTTATTAACCCCTATTCTGCCGCCCCCGCTATCGCTGACCCCTGTATATTATTTTTAACCCCTAATCTGCCGCTCCGTAAACCGCCGCTACTTACATTATCCCTATGTACCCCTAATCTGCTGCCCCTAACACCGCCGACCCCTATATTATATTTATTAACCCCTAATCTGCCCCCCCACAACGTCGCCTCCACCTGCCTACACTTATTAACCCCTAATCTGCCGAGCGGACCGCACCGCTATTATTATAAAGTTATTAACCCCTAATCCGCCTCATTAACCCTATAATAAATAGTATTAACCCCTAATCTGCCCTCCCTAACATCGCCGACACCTAACTTCAATTATTAACCCCTAATCTGCCGACTGGAGCTCACCGCTATTCTAATAAATGTATTAACCCCTAAAGCTAAGTCTAACCCTAACAATAACACCCCCCTAAATTAAATATAATTTTAATCTAACGAAATAAATTAACTCTTCTTAAATAAATTATTCCTATTTAAAGCTAAATACTTACCTGTAAAATAAATCCTAATATAGCTACAATATAAATTATAATTATATTATAGCTATTTTAGGATTTATATTTATTTTACAGGTAACTTTGTATTTATTTTAACCAGGTACAATAGCTATTAAATAGTTAAAAACTATTTAATAGCTACCTAGTTAAAATAATTACAAAATTACCTGTAAAATAAATCCTAACCTAAGTTACAATTAAACCTAACACTACACTATCAATAAATAAATTAAATAAAATACCTACAATTACCTACAATTAAACCTAACACTACACTATCAATAAATTAATTAAATTCAATACCTACAAATAACTACAATGAAATAAACTAACTAAAGTACAAAAAATAAAAAAGAACTAAGTTACAAAAAATAAAAAAATATTTACAAACATAAGAAAAATATTACAACAATTTTAAACTAATTACACCTACTCTAAGCCCCCTAATAAAATAACAAAGCCCCCCAAAATAAAAAAATGCCCTACCCTATTCTAAATTACTAAAGTTCAAAGCTCTTTTACCTTACCAGCCCTGAACAGGGCCCTTTGCGGGGCATGCCCCAAGAAGTTCAGCTCTTTTGCCTGTAAAAAAAAACATACAATACCCCCCCCAACATTACAACCCACCACCCACATACCCCTAATCTAACCCAAACCCCCCTTAAATAAACCTAACACTAAGCCCCTGAAGATCTTCCTACCTTATCTTCACCATACAGGTTCACCGATCGATCCAGAAGAGCTCCTCCGATGTCCTGATCCAAGCCCAAGCGGGGGGCTGAAGAGGTCCATGATCCGGCTGAAGTCATCATCCAAGCGGGAGCTGAAGAGGTCCATGATCCGGCTGAAGTCTTCATCCAAGCGGGAGCTGAAGAGGTCCATGATCCGGATGAAGTCTTCTATCAACGGCATCTTCAATCTTCTTTCTTCGGGAGCCATCATCTTCCATCCGACGCGGAACATCCTCTTCTCCCGACGCCTACTAGCCGAATGACGGTTCCTTTAAATGACGTCATCCAAGATGGCGTCCCTCGAATTCCGATTGGCTGATAGGATTCTATCAGCCAATCGGAATTAAGGTAGGAATATTCTGATTGGCTGATGGAATCAGCCAATCAGAATCAAGTTCAATCCGATTGGCTGATTCAGCTTGCATTCTATTGGCTGTTCCGATCAGCCAATAGAATGCGAGCTCAATCTGATTGGCTGATCGGATCAGCCAATCGGATTGAACTTGATTCTGATTGGCTGATTCCATCAGCCAATCAGAATTTTCCTACCTTAATTCCGATTGGCTGATAGAATCCTATCAGCCAATCGGAATTCGAGGGACGCCATCTTGGATGACATCATTTAAAGGAACCGTCATTCGGCTAGTAGGCGTCGGGAGAAGAGGATGTTCCGCGTCGGATGGAAGATGATGGCTCCCGAAGAAAGAAGATTGAAGATGCCGTTGATAGAAGACTTCATCCGGATCATGGACCTCTTCAGCTCCCGCTTGGATGAAGACTTCAGCCGGATCATGGACCTCTTCAGCTCCCGCTTGGATGATGACTTCAGCCGGATCATGGACCTCTTCAGCCCCCCGCTTGGGCTTGGATCAGGACATCGGAGGAGCTCTTCTGGATCGATCGGTGAACCTGGTATGGTGAAGATAAGGTAGGAAGATCTTCAGGGGCTTAGTGTTAGGTTTATTTAAGGGGGGTTTGGGTTAGATTAGGGGTATGTGGGTGGTGGGTTGTAATGTTGGGGGGGTATTGTATGTTTTTTTTTACAGGCAAAAGAGCTGAACTTCTTGGGGCATGCCCCGCAAAGGGCCCTGTTCAGGGCTGGTAAGGTAAAAGAGCTTTGAACTTTAGTAATTTAGAATAGGGTAGGGCATTTTTTTATTTTGGGGGGCTTTGTTATTTTATTAGGGGGCTTAGAGAAGGTGTAATTAGTTTAAAATTGTTGTAATATTTTTCTTATGTTTGTAAATATTTTTTTATTTTTTGTAACTTAGTTCTTTTTTATTTTTGTACTTTAGTTAGTTTATTTCATTGTAGTTATTTGTAGGTATTGAATTTAATTAATTTATTGATAGTGTAGTGTTAGGTTTAATTGTAGGTAATTGTAGGTATTTTATTTAATTTATTTATTGATAGTGTAGTGTTAGGTTTAATTGTAACTTAGGTTAGGATTTATTTTACAGGTAATTTTGTAATTTTTTTTAACTAGGTAGCTATTAAATAGTTCTTAACTATTTAATAGCTATTGTACCTGGTTAAAATAAATACAAAGTTACCTGTAAAATAAATATAAATCCTAAAATAGCTATAATATAATTATAATTTATATTGTAGCTATATTAGGATTTATTTTATAGGTAAGTATTTAGCTTTAAATAGGAATAATTTATTTAAGAAGAGTTAATTAATTTCGTTAGATTTAAATTATATTTAACTTAGGGGGGTGTTAGTGTTAGGGTTAGACTTAGCTTTAGGGGTTAATACATTTATTAGAATAGCGGTGAGCTCCGGTCGGCAGATTAGGGGTTAATGTTTGAAGTTAGGTGTCGGCGATGTTAGGGAGGGCAGATTAGGGGTTAATACTATTTATTATAGGGTTAGTGAGGCGGATTAGGGGTTAATAACTTTATTATAATAGCGGTGCGGTCCGGTCGGCAGATTAGGGGTTAATAAGTGTAGGCAGGTGGAGGCGACGTTGAGGGCGACAGATTAGGGATTAATAAATATAATATAGGGGTCGGCGGTGTTAGGGGCAGCAGATTAGGGGTACATAGCTATAATGTAGGGGGCGGTGCTTTGCGGTCGGCAGATTAGGGGTTAATTATTGTAGGTAGCTGGCGGCGAAGTTGTGGAGGGCAGGTTAGGGGTTAATAAATATAATACAGGGGTCGGCGGTGTTAGGGGCAGCAGATTAGGGGTACATAAGTATAACGTAGGTGGTGGTCGGCAGATTAGGGGTTAAAAAAATTAAATTGAGTGGCGGCGATGTGGGGGGACCTCGGTTTAGGGGTACATAGGTAGTTTATGGGTGTTAGTGTACTTTAGAGCACAGTAGTTAAGAGCTTTATGAACCAGCGTTAGCCCAGAAAGCTCTTAACTACTGACTTTTTTCTGCGGCTGGAGTTTTGTCGTTAGATTTCTAACGCTCACTTCAGACACGACTCTAAATACCGGAGTTAGAAAGATCCCATTGAAAAGATAGGATACGCAAATGACGTAAGGGGATCTGCAGTATGGAAAAGTCGCGGCTGAAAAGTGAGCGTTAGACCCTTTAATGACTGACTCCAAATACCGGCAGTAGCCTAAAACCAGCGTTAGGAGCCTCTAACGCTGGTTTTCACGGCTACCGCCAAACTCCAAATCTAGGCCTGAGTGTTTGCCACGTGTGTTTATTATTGATGGATTCTTAGTAAGCTCAGGCACAGGGACATTGTATGCTGTGTGATTTTATATTTTAATGAAACACTGTTTTATTTTTTAATGTAGTATATATTTTTATATATATATATATATATATATATATATATATACAGGTGTATATATATATATATATATATATATATATATATACTAATAAAATATATGGTAGGGTTTGACACTAGAATTGGGAATTGGGCTATATACATCATCTTATCTCAGTATAAAATATGTTCTGGGTGGGCTGACTTATTGTCTACCAATTGGAGGTATCTGAGGATGCTTTCTTTCTTCTTTTTTGACATTTAAGATTTAATTTACAGTAGTTCTGTTTAATATGCATAATTTAAATTTTTTTAGTCCTTTTTTGTTTATTTTGCAAATAGTATTATTTAATTCTAAAATGAAAATCACTATATTGTATAGCTGTAATGATTGTTACATTTTTTGTTACTGATTTGTTATTACCACCATAATTTTTTAAGGATAATATGATTTTGCAACCAAAATGAGCTTAACATTTGTGATTACTGTTTTCTGACAATGTTAGATAATTTGCCACCCTTATGTCCTGCTTTGTGTGTGCCTTCACAATACATTTCCACTTGATGGAACTCAATTGCTTTCAAATGACAGTGTCTGTTATATGATTACAACCCAACCGATAGTCAGGATGACTTTGAACTAACCTTAGTATTGGTACAAGGATTTGAATTACTGTTATTATATTAGCATATTATTATCTGCCTCTTACATTTTTTAACCTAATATTGTCATAGAACAATGTACTATTCTATTTTATTTAATTTACTTGCAACCTGAGTCCAATAAGTTCATTTTGTGAGCAACATTAAACATAATTTTCATCTGCATGTAAGAATATTACATATATAACTGAAAAAGATTATATGCCTGCTAGTCATGTTGGAAATGTTTTGTTTTTCAACAGAATAAGTAGAATTTATGTTTTCTGACAAATAATAGCATATGTTGCAAGAGTTCTGTTATTTTCATCACAAAGCAGAAATTCGCCTTAGGAGGTATTGAATGCCAATATATTAGATACATTTAACAATGTCTTAGATATATTTTGTCTAAAAACAAATTTCAGGGGCTTGATTGCTTGCGTGAAATGGTTCAGCTCTTTAATTATATTATTGTAAGTTCAAGTGGCAGATTCTTTATTGTAAATCAGGTAGAATCTGTATGCGTTGAACTTGATGGAGTTTTGTCTTGTTTCATTCTCATCTATTATGTTATTATGTTACTATGAAAGGGCCTTCCCCAAACAGTTTCTAAGAAGTGGGAGACACCCAGTTGTTAAAATGTATTTGTATCCTGTAGAATTAATATGCTCCTTCACTGGAACTAAGGGGCCTAATCCAAACCCTTAAAAACATCCACAAACCATTGTCCAGGGACCAAACTTTACAGCAGGCACTATGCATTTGGGTAGGTAGCATTCTCCTGGCAGCCACCGCTCCCAAATTCTTCCATCAGATTGTCAGATAGTGAAGCATTTCCTCTGTTCCAGAGTCCAATGGCCGCATGCATTTAATAGGGTGATGTGAGACTTGTGTACAGAAACCGATTTCATAAAGATCCAGACATACAGTTTCTGTGTTGATGTTGCTTCCAGAGGCAGTTAAGAAATCTGTAGTGAGGGGTTTTTATGCACTAAATGCTTCATCTTTCACCAGCCCTGCTCTGTGCATTTGTGTGCTGGATTTGATGTACCTGTTAGCAATGGGTGTGGGTGAAAGACCTAGACCCACTATAATTAGTAGGGGTGACCATAGAGTGTGTGTGTGTGTATGTATATATATATATATATATATATATATATATATATATATATATATATAAAAATAAATATATACAGTATCTCACAAAAGTGAGTACACCCCTCACATTTTTGTAAATATTTTATTATATCTTTTCATGTGACAACACAGAAGAAATTACACTTTGCTACAATGTAAAGTAATGAGTGTACAGCCTGTATAACAGTGTAAATTTGCTGTCCCCTCAAAATAACTCAACACACAGCCATTAATGTCTAAACCGTTGGCAACAAAAGTGGAAATGTCCAAATAGGGCCAAATTAGCAATTGTCCCTCCCCGATGTCATGTGACTCGTTAATGTTACAAGGTCTCAGGTGTGTTAAATTTGATGTTATCGCTCTCACACTCTCTTATACTGGTCACTGGAAGTTCAACATGGCACCTCATGTCAAAGAACTCTCTGAGGATCTGAAAAAAAGATTTGTTGCTCTACATAAAGATGGCCTAGGCTATAAGAAGATTGCCAAGACCATGAAACTGATCAGCAGCACGGTGGGCAAGACCATACAGCGGTTTCACAGGACAGGTTCTACTCAAAACAGGCCTCACCATGGTCGACCAAAGACGTTGAGTGCACATGCTCAGCATCATATCCAGAGGTTGTTGTTGGGAAATAGATGTATGAGTGCTGCCAGCATTGCTGCAGAGGTTGAAGGGGTTGGGGGGTCAGCCTGTCAGTGCTCAGACCATACGCCGCACAGGGCATCAAATTGGTCTGCATGGCTGTCTTCCCAGAAGGAAGCCTCTTTTAAAGATGATGCACAAGAAAGCCCACAAACAGTTTGCTGAAGACAAACAGACTAAGGACATGGATTACTGGAGCCATGTCCTGTGGTTCGATGAGGCCAAGATAAACTTATTTGGTTCAGATGGTGTAAAGCGTGTATGGTGGCAACCAGGTGAGGAATACAAAGACAAGTGTGTCTTGCCTTCAGTCAAGCATGGTGGTTAGAGTGTTATCATCTGGGCCTGCATGAGTGCTGCCAGCACTGTGGAGCTACAGTTCATAGAGGAAACCATGAATACCAACATGTACTGTGACATAATGAAGCAAAACATGATCCCCTCTCTTTGGAGACTGGGCCACAGGGCAGTATTCCAACATGGTAACGACCCCAAACACACCTCCAAGATGACCACTGCCTTGCTAAAGAAGCTGAGGGTAAAGGTGATGGACTGGCCAAGCATGTCTCCAGACCTAAACCCTATTGAGCATCTGTGGGGCATCCTCAAATGGAAGGTGGGGGAGCGCAAGGTATCTAACATCTACCAGCTCTGTGATATCATCATGGAAGAGTTGAAGAGGACTCCAGTGGCAACCTGTGAAGCTCTGGTGCCAACGGTTTAGACATTAATGGCTGTGTGTTGAGTTATTTTGAGGAGACAGCAAATTTACACTATTATAAAGGCTGTACACTCACTACTTTACATTGTAGCAAAGTGTAATTTCTTCAGTGTTGCCACATGAAAATATATAATAAAATATTTACAAAAAAAAAAGTGAGGGGTGTACTCACTTTTGTGAGATACTATATATACATATATATATATAGGCAAAGATTGGTGTCTGTGCACTCTCACCAAAATCCAACGACTACCAGGGTGCTGTGCGGTGAATGATAAAGAAGAAAAAGAAGCACTCACTGGATTTTCATCAAAAAGTGATCAAAACTTTAATGTAGATTGTGACGTTTCGGGACAGCAACAGTCCCTTCCTCTGACAAACAAACACTGAACAAAAGCAGCCTTAAATAGGCTCCCAAACACACTCCCCTCAGGATCAGCCAATCCAGACTGTATAATTGAACACACCCTTGAAGTGACCAATAAGGAAACATGATACAAAATCGTGTATGTGACTAATGAAACATAAACAACAAAAATGCTTTAAAAACAAATCCCCCTTGGGCCCCTAATGCTGGTGGTCATGCCCCCTAACTGAAATACACATCCTATATGATTGTCAATCAAAAAATAGGTAAAATAAATCGTAAAAATCGTTTATTATAATCTAACCAATCAAGCATTGGCTTGCAAACTTCAATTGCACTCAGCTCCAATACGTCATTCCTATAGTTACTACTCAGCCCCTTGTTGTCAGGGACGCTGAAACCATCTATAGTGAAAACAAAAGACACTCTTGCTGGTCCGCCCCTAATTACTAGGGACGCGATCACCGGCATGGCTATAACTCACAAAGGAACCGGCATCCCAATACACAGTATCGCATGTTCAGCTGGATTAATTGTTACATGCGCTTTCAAAGATAATGATAATGTGTAGCCGATCGCTCTGGGAGAGCTATTAAGAATGTCAACAAACCTAATCCAATGGCCGAGTGCCGTGTCTCAAAATGGGCGTGTAAAAGCCTACAAGTCTTGGAGTTACGTATGCAGTGTTATAATTCATCGTAGCCGGAACCATACACATAAACTTACAATAACCATGTTGTGAACTACAAATCAAAGCCTCTTGCTCAAATCGATCAATATGCCAGCAGACATATTATGGGATCGCCATAACAGAGTTGACATAAAAAACTAAAAATAAAACTAAAGTTAAGAGTAAAAAGATCGTGCCTATAAGTGTGTTTATTTAAATGAACTTATTACGTGATTGTGCTTATAAACGTATTATATATGTTTTATCAACATTCAAACATTGAGGCGAAATTGACTAGCCCAAATGGGCGTGTATTAAGAGTGTGATACCTGAAGGAATCTATTGTTCAGACCTCTACTTGAACTACCACTTAAATATTCCATCATATAAACCGAATCCTTGTGTGGAAATAATGGAGAAAACATTTGGCATATATCGCAAAACAATCACCTGAAAATATTAAAAACAGTGCATAAGAATCTATTAACCCCAACCTGTCCTATCTCTGCCCCAATCGTGAATGTCTAGCTGTACCCCAGAAGGAATATAAGGGGTAAAAGGGACTTAACCAAGTGGAAGAGAACTATGTCATACAGGGCATGACCAAACAGCAGAAGGATCCAATAGGGATCGTGTAAACACTCATTGGAGTGATACACCACATAAACAATACAGTTCAAATAAAAAAACAATTAAAAACAAAAAACAAAAATTGGCGCATGGAGAACTGACAAATAACAGATATTTCATATTGAAGAGGTAATGTCAAAAAAGGGAATATTATCTAAGCAAATAACAAGGAATATGTACAAGGTAATGATATTATAATGGTCTTTACCCTGAGGTAATTTAACAAGGAAATACATAATGTCAAGCTATATGCTTGAAATCTTATTTCTAAGGAATGGAGGCCAAAAAATTATTAGACCAAAATTTGGAAAAATGGAAATATGAAATAAAAATAAAATAAAAATATATATGTGTGGGATCAAAATCAAAAATAAGCAAAAAAATCAGGGAAAAACAATAACAAAAAATTAATAGCAAAAAAATTATTATAAAATTAACCACAAATTAAATAAAAAAATAGACTAAAAAATAAACAAAAAATAACAAAAAATTGACTGGGTAATGGACTCATGGACTCTCATCAGTATAACTGTCGAATGTCGTGGACTCTCACAGAGTCTGAGATTCTCTTAGGGCCTCCTAAGGAATCATAAAAAGCAAAATTCAAAAAATGAGAAAACAAAGTTCACAAAAAACATTGCCATCCAGTATGGGTATTGAGTCCTCTGGGGTGTATAGTCCCCAATTCATAAATCCATCTTGATTCCTTGCGTAATAGGAGATTACCCCTATTCCCTCCTCTTCTAAGGATTGGGACATGGTCAATGAGTCTAAATCTTAAATCATTAACTGAATGTCCCGCCTCCAAAAAATGTCTCGCCACCGGTTGATCCGCCTTGCCATTTCGTATTGTTTGAATGTTGATAAAACATATATATATATATATATATATATATATATATATATATATATATATATATAGTATCTCACAAAAGTGAGTACACCCCTCACATTTTTTTTTGTAAATATTTTATTATATATTTTCATGTGGCAACACTGAAGAAATTACACTTTGCTACAATGTAAAGTACTGAGTGTACAGCCTTTATAATAGTGTAAATTTGCTGTCTCCTCAAAATAACTCAACACACAGCCATTAATGTCTAAACTGTTGGCACCAGAGCTTCACATATATTTTCATGTGGCAATATATATATATTATAATGCAAGTGTTTGTAGAGCGCTCGTTAGGGAAAAATCTATGTGTAGAAGTTCCTTAAATATCTTCACAGTTTTTAAATTTTTTTTTATTTTTTTTCCCCAATACAAGGGGAAACAAGAGCCTGTTATCTTAGTTCATGTAATAAAGATGGTATTAGCAACAAAGTTCTTCAAATTATTCCAGAGTAAGAGGGAAAAAATTGTCCGACCCCATTGGGGTTCCTACTTACTTTCCTTACCCCCAATCTCATGAGGTAAGTGCGGCACAGTTAGAAGGATGATCCCAAAAGGCCTCCAGAATCTCCTCTTCTCTGCTGCTTGGAGTTGGTAATCTCCAGAGTACAACAATACGGAGTGCATGCAGTGAAAAAAAGAAAGCAAAAAATAGTGCAATATTGTACTTTAATTTTTGTGACACAAATAAACACTCTAAAAATTGGCTGTTTACAGTGTTTAACCTCAATCTGGTATGAGGTAATGTGAAAGCTTTGATTAGAAACCAAGTCCTAATCATTTGGTTAATCCTTCATATAACAATTAGTGATGTTGCGAATAGTTCGCCGGCGAATAGTTCCCGGCGAATAGTTCCCGGCGAACATAGCTTGTTCGCGTTCGCCACGGCGGGGGAACATATGCGATGTTCGATCCGCCCCCTATTCGTCATCATTGAGTAAACTTTGACCCTGTTTCTCACAGTCTGCAGACACATTTCAGCCAATCAGGGTTAGTGTAGCTTCTGTTGATTTTATAGGGAAATTGATAGCTAGGCTAGTGTATTCAGTGTCCACTAAAATCCTGAAGGACTCATCTGATCTCTGCTGTAAGGACATCACCCCAAAAAGCCCTTTTAAAGGCTAGAACATCTTTTTTTTTTTTGCCTCTGTAATTTTGACTGTGAAACATCAGTCTGCTAGTGTAATCTAATTGCATTTGCCTGCCTGCCTGCCAGCGTGTGTGCCAGGCCCATTTGCCAACTAGTGCCACCACTCATATCTGTTGTAACAGTAGTGTAAATTTTTTAAAAAAAAACATTTTTGACTATGAAACATCAGTCTGCTAGTGTAATCTAATTGCAGTTGCCTGCCTGCCAGCGTGTGTGCCAGGCCCACTTGCTAAGTGCCACCACTCATATCTGTTGTAACAATAGTATAATTTAAAAAAAACAAAAAAAACTTTTTTGACTGTGAAACATCAGTCTGCTAGTGTAATCTAATTGCAGTTGCCTGCCTGCCAGCGTGTGTGCCAGGCCCACTTGCCAACTAGTGCCACCACTCATATCTGTTGTAACAGTAGTGTAAATTTAAAAAAAAAAACTTTTTTGACTGTGAAACATCAGCCTGCTAGTGTAATCTAATTGCAGTTGCCTGCCTGCCAGCGTGTGCCAGGCCCACTTGCCAACTAGTGCCACCACTCATATCTGTTGTAACAGTAGTGTAATTTTTAAAAAAAAAAATATTTTTTGACTGTGAAACATCAGTCTGCTAGTGTAATCTAATAGCAGTTGCCTGCCTGCCTGCCAGCGTGTGTGCCAGGCCCACTTGCCAACTAGTCCCACCACTCATATCTGTTGTAACAGTAGTGTAAATTTTTAAAAAAAAAACATTTTTGACTGTGAAACATCAGTCTGCTAGTGTAATCTAATTGCAGTTGCCTGCCTACCTGCCAGCGTGTGTGCCAGGCCCACTTGCTAAGTGCCACCACTCATATCTGTTGTAACAGTAGTGTAAATTTAAAAAAAAAAACTTTTTTGACTGTGAAACATCAGTCTGCTAGTGTAATCTAATTGCAGCTGCCTGCCTGCCAGCGTATGTGCCAGGCCCACTTGCTAAGTGCCACCACTCATATCTGTTGTAACAGTAGTGTAAATTTAAAAAAAAAAAACTTTTTTGACTGTGAAACATCAGTCTGCTAGTGTAATCTAATTGCAGTTGCCTGCCTGCCAGTGTGTTTGCCAGGCCCACTTGCCAACTAGTGCCACCACTCATATCTGTTGTAACAGTAGTGTAAATTTAAAAAAAAATATTTTTTGACTGTGAAACATCAGTCTGCTAATGTAATCTAATTGCAGTTGCCTGCCTGCCAGCATGTGTGCCAGGCCCACTTGCCAACTAGTGCCACCACTCATATCTGTTGTAACAGTAGTAGAAATTTAAAAAAAAAAAAACTTTTTTGACTGTGAAACATCAGTCTGCTAGTGTAATCTAATTGCAGTTGCCTGCCTGCCAGCGTGTGTGCCAGGCCCACTTGCCAACTAGTGCCACCTCTCATATCTGTTGTAACAGTAGTGTAAATTTAAAAAAAAAAATGTTTTGACCGTGAAACATCAGTCTGCTAATGTAATCTAATTGCAGTTGCCTGCCTGCCTGCCAGCGTGTGTGGCAGGCCCACTTGCCAACTAGTGCCACCACTCATATCTGTTGTAACAGTAGTGTAAATTTAAAAAAAAAAAACTTTTTCGACTGTGAAACATCAGTCTGCTAGTGTAATCTAATTGCAGTTGCCTGCCTGTCAGCGTGTGTGCCAGGCCCACTTGCCAACTAGTGCCACCACTCATATCTGTCGTAACAGTAGTGTAAATTTTTTTTAAAAATTTTTTTTTTGACTGTGAAACATCAGTCTGCTAGTGTAATCTAAATGCAGTTGCCTGCCTGCCAGCGTGTTTGCCAGGCCCACTTGCCAACTAGTGCCACCACTCATATCTGTTGTAACAGTAGTGTAAATTAAAAAAAAAAACTTTTTTGACTGTGAAACATCAGTCTGCTAGTGTAATCTAATTGCAGTTGCCTGCCTGCCAGCGTGTGTGCCAGGCCCACTTGCCAACTAGTGCCACCACTCATATCTGTTGTAACATTAGTGTAAAAAAATTTGTAAAAAATTTTTTTGACTGTGAAACATCAGTCTGCTAGTGTAATCTAATTGCAGTTGCCTGCCTGCCAGCGTGTGTGCCAGGCCCACTTGCCAACTAGTGCCACCACTCATATCTGTTGTAACAGTATTGTAAATTAAAAAAAAAAAACTTTTTTGACTGTGAAACATCAGTCTGCTAGTGTAATCTAATTGTAGTTGCCTGCCTGCCAGCGTGTGTGCCAGGCCCACTTGTCAACTAGTGCCACCACTCATATCTGTTGTAACAGTAGTGTAAATTTAAAAAACAATTTAGGAATGTTAGGTGATTTATGCCCTTTATGGCTTAAAACCAGACTCTGCATCAACTATGTAATTTTCCGTCAGAGTTTTGCCATGGATCCCCCTCCGGCATGTCACAGTCCAGGTGTTAGTCCCCTTGAAACAACTTTTCATCACTATTGTGGCCAGAAAGAGTCCCTGTGGGTTTTAAAATTCGCCTGCCTATTGAAGTCAATGGCGGTTCGCCCAGTTCGCCCGTTCGCGAAGAGTTGCGGAAGTTCGAGTCCGCCGTTCGCGAGTGGAAAATTTTAAGTTCGCGACATCACTAATAACAATCGATGCAATGTCATCAGAGTATAAAAATAGCCGTTCTGTTAATAGTCCTTATGCGTTTCGAAGGTATATGACCATCTGGTCCCTTCTTCATCAGAGGAGTCAATTACAGAACGTTACAAACTAATGCCTAGATTTAGAGTTCTGCGTTAGCCGTCAAAAGCAGCGTTAAGGGGTCCTAATACTGCTTTTGGCCGCCCGCTGGTATTTAGAGTCGGCCAGGAAAGGGTCTACCGCTCACTTTCAAGCCGCAACTTTTCCATACCGCAGATCCCCTTACGCCAATTGCGTATCCTATCTTTTCAATGGGATCTTCCTAACGCTGGTATTTAGAGTCTTGGCTGAAGTGAGCGGTAGACCCTATACCGACAAGACTCCTAACGCCCATGGAAAGGCTGTAGTTAAGAGCATTATAGGCTAATGCTGGTATATAAAGCTCTTAACTACAGTGCTCTAAAGTACACTAACACCCATAAACTACCTATGTACCCCTAAACCGAGGTCCCCCCACATCGCCGCCACTATAATAAATATTTTTAACACCTAATCTGCAGACCGCACATCGCCGCCACCTACGTTATCCCTATGAACCCCTAATCTGCTGCCCCTAACATCGTCGACACCTACATAATATTTATTAACCCCGAATCTGCCCCCCCAACGTCGCCGCCACCTAACTTCAAATATTAACCCCTAATCTGCCGACCGGACCTCGCCGCTACTATAATAAATGTATTAACCCCTAAAGCTAAGTCTAACCCTAACCCTAACACCCCCCTAAGTTAAATATAATTTTAATCTAACAAAATAAATTAACTCTTATTAACTAAAGTATTCCTATTTAAAACTAAATACTTACCTGTAAAATAAACCCTAATATAGCTACAATATAACGAATAATTATATTGTAGCTATTTTAGGATTTATATTTATTTTACAGGCAACTTTGTATTTATTTTAACTAGGTACAATATTTAATAGTTACCTAGTTAAAATAATTACAAAATTACCGGTAAAATAAATCCTAACCTAAGTTACAATTAAACCTAACACTACACAATCATTAAATTAATTAAATAAATTACCTACAATTACCTACAATTAAATACAATTAAAAAACTATTCTATAATACAAAAAAACCCCACTAAATCACAAAAAATAAAAAAATATTACAAGAATTTTAAACTAATTACATCTAATCTAAGCCCCTTAATAAAATAAAAAAAAAAACCAAAATAATAAAAGTCCCTACCCTATTCTACATTACAAAGTAATCAGCTCTTTTACCAGCCCTTAAAAGGGCTTTTTGCGGGGCATGCCCCAAAGTAATCAGATCTTTTACCTGTAAAAAAAAATACAACCCCCC
Organism: Bombina bombina; assembly: GCF_027579735.1. Lineage (NCBI taxonomy): Eukaryota > Metazoa > Chordata > Amphibia > Anura > Bombinatoridae > Bombina > Bombina bombina. Next base: position 1,069,997,794 of record NC_069501.1, on the reverse strand, counting down.
CAACATTAAAACCCACCACCCACATACCCCTACTCTAACCCACCCAAACCCCCCTTAAATAAACCTAATAATACCCCCCTGAAGATCTCCCTACCTTGAGTCGTCTTCACCCAGCCGGGCCGAAGTCTTCATCCGATGGGGCAGAAGAGGACATCCAGACCAGCAGAAGTCTTCTCCTATCCGGGCAGAAGAGGACATCCGGACCGGCAGACATCTTCATCCAAGTGGCATCTTCTATCTTCATCCATCCGGAGCGGAGCCATCTTCTTCCCAGCCGACGCGGATCCATTCTCTTCAATCGATGCCTACTCGCCGAATGAAGGTTCCTTTAAATGACGTCATCCAAGATGGCGTCCCTCGAATTCCGATTGGCTGATAGGATTCTATCAGCCAATCAGAATTAAGGTAGGAAAAATCTGATTGGCTGATTCAATCAGCCAATCAGATTCAAGTTCAATCCGATTGGCTGATCCTATCAGCCAATCAGATTGAACTTGCATTCTATTGGCTGTTCCGATCAGCCAATAGAATGCAAGCTCAATCTGATTGGCTGATTGAATCAGCCAATCAGATTTCTCCTACCTTAATTCCGATTGGCTGATAGAATCCTATCAGCCAATCAGAATTCGAGGGACGCCATCTTGGATGACGTCATTTAAAGGAACCTTCATTCGGCGAGTAGGCGTTGGTTGAAGAGAATGGATCCGCGTCGGCTGGGAAGAAGATGGCTCAGCTCCAGATGGATGAAGATAGAAGATGCCGCTTGGATGAAGATGTCTGCCGGCCTGGATGTCCTCTTCTGCCCAGATAGGATGAAGACTTCTGCCGGTCTGGATGTCCTCTTCTGCCCCATCGGATGAAGACTTCGGCCCGGCTGGGTGAAGACGACTCAAGGTAGGGAGATCTTCAGGGGGGTAGTGTTAGGTTTATTTAAGGGGGGTTTGGGTGGGTTAGAGTATGGGTATGTGGGTGGTGTGTTTTAATGTTGGTGGGGTTGTATTTTTTTTTACAGGTAAAAGAGCTGATTACTTTGGGGCATGCCCCGCAAAAAGCCCTTTTAAGGGCTGGTAAAAGAGCTGATTTCTTTGTAATGTAGAATAGGGTAGGGACTTTTATTATTTTGGTTTTTTTATATATTTTATTAGGGGGCTTAGATTAGGTGTAATTAGTTTAAAATTCTTGTAATTTTTTTTATTTTTTGTAATTTAGTGTTTCTTTTTTGTATTATAGAATAAGTTTTTTAATTGTATTTAATTGTAGGTAATTGTAGGTAATTTATTAAAAATGTTTAATGATAGTGTAGTGTTAGGTTTAATTGTAACTTAGGTTAAGATTTATTTTACAGGTAATTTTGTAATTATTTTAACTATGTAGCTATTAAATAGTTATTGACTATTTAATAGCTATCATACCTAGTTAAAATAAATACAAAGTTGCCTGTAAAATAAATATAAATCCTAAAGTAGCTACAATGTAACTATTAGTTATATTGTAGCTATATCAGGGTTTATTTTATAGGTAAGTATTTAGTTTTAAATAGGAATAATTTAGTTAATTTTAGGAATATTATTTCATTTAATATAAATTATATTTATGTTAGAAGAGTGTTAGGGTTAGGGTTAGAGTTATGTTTAGGGGTTAATAACTTTATTATAGTAGCGGCAACGGTGCAGGTGGGAGATTAGGGGTTAATAATTGTAGGTAGGTGGCAGCGATGTTAGGGAGGGCAGATTAGGGGTTAATACTATTTACTCTAGTGGTTGCGAGGCGGGAGTGCGGCAGTTTAGGGGTTAATACATTTATTATAGTGGCGGCGAGGTCCAGTCGGCAGATTAGGGGTTAATAAGTGTAAGTAAGGTAGCGGTGACATTGGGGGGGGGGCAGATTAGGGGTTAATAAATATAATATAGGGGTCAGCGGTGTTAGGGGCAGCAGATTAGGGGTTCATAGGGATAATGTAGGTTGCGGCGGTGTCCGGAGCGGAAGATTAGGGGTTAATAATAATATGCAGGGGTCAGCGATAGCGGGGGCGGCAGAATAGGGGTTAATAAGTGTAAGGTTAGGGGTGTTTAGACTTGGGGTTCATGTTAGGGTGTTAGGTGCAGACTTAGAAAGTGTTTCCCCTTAGGGAACAATGGGGCTGCGCTAGGAGCTGAACGCTGCTTTTTTGCAGGTGTTAGTTTTTTTTTCAGCCAGCTCAGCCTCATTGTTTCCTATGAGGATATCGTGCACAAGCACGTTTTCCCAGCTTACCGCTACCGTAAGCAACGCTGGTATTGAGAGTTGAAGTGGAGCTAAGTTAGGCTCAACGCAACCTTTTTTGAGCCTAACGCAGCCCCTCAGACAACTCTAAATACCAGCGTTGTTGGAAGGGTGCGTTGGGAAAAAAAGCAGCGTTAGCTACGCAGGGCTTTACCGACAAAACTCTAAATCTAGCCGTAAGGCTTTTAAAGGCAATGCGGAAGCACGCCCCCTTGAAACTGATTTTTTTCGCATTGCAATCACATGATTAAGTGACGTGCAATGCTGCATTGTATACAAACACTGTGTGTTCTTAGCAAAGGGTTCCTGCAAGTGAATTTGACTCGTTCACATTGTGGTCACATAATTAAGTGACGTTAATACCGATTTAGATATAAACAACCTGTGTTACCAATAGTTGGTTTTGACAAGTGAGTTTGACACACTGATTTAAAAAACACGAAATAACATACAATAATTTACCCATACAAAAGTTCATAAACTGCTTCAATGAATAAAACAATTTTTTAAAAATACGTAATAATACAGTTCATTTATATAAATTCATTATATCCGTTACAGGGAGTGCAGAATTATTAGGCAAATGAGTATTTTGACCACATCATCCTCTTTATGCATGTTGTCTTACTCCAAGCTGTATAGGCTCGAAAGTCTACTACCAATTAAGCATATTAGGTGATGTGCATCTCTGTAATGAGAAGGGGTGTGGTCTAATGACATCAACACCCTATATCAGGTGTGCATAATTATTAGGCAACTTCCTTTCCTTTGGCAAAATGGGTCAAAAGAAGGACTTGACAGGCTCAGAAAAGTCAAAAATAGTGAGATATCTTGCAGAGGGATGCAGCACTCTTAAAATTGCAAAGCTTCTGAAGTGTGATCATCGAACAATCAAGCGTTTCATTCAAAATAGTCAACAGGGTCGCAAGAAGCGTGTGGAAAAACCAAGGCGCAAAATAACATCCCATGAACTGAGAAAAGTCAAGCGTGCAGCTGCCAAGATGCCACTTGCCACCAGTTTGGCCATATTTCAGAGCTGCAACATCACTGGAGTGCCCAAAAGCACAAGGTGTGCAATACTCAGAGACATGGCCAAGGTAAGAAAGGCTGAAAGACGACCACCACTGAACAAGACACACAAGCTGAAACGTCAAGACTGGGCCAAGAAATATCTCAAGACTGATTTTTCTAAGGTTTTATGGACTGATGAAATGAGAGTGAGTCTTGATGGGCCAGATGGATGAGCTCGTGGCTGTATTGGTAAAGGGCAGAGAGCTCCAGTCCGACTCAGACGCCAGCAAGGTGGAGGTGGAGTACTGGTTTGGGCTGGTATCATCAAAGATGAGCTTGTGGGGCCTTTTCGGGTTGAGGATGGAGTCAAGCTCAACTCCCAGTCCTACTGCCAGTTTCTGGAAGACACCTTCTTCAAGCAGTGGTACAGGAAGAAGTCTGCATCCTTCAAGAAAAACATGATTTTCATGCAGGACAATGCTCCATCACACGCGTCCAAGTACTCCACAGCGTGGCTGGCAAGAAAGGGTATAAAAAAAGAAAATCTAATGACATGGCCTCCTTGTTCACCTGATCTGAACCCCATTGAAAACCTGTGGTCCATCATCAAATGTGAGATTTACAAGGAGGGAAAACAGTATACCTCTCTGAACAGTGTCTGGGAGGCTGTGGTTGCTGCTGCACGCAATGTTGATGGTGAACAGATCAAAACACTGACAGAATCCATGGATGGCAGGCTTTTGAGTGTCCTTGCAAAGAAAGGTGGCTATATTGGTCACTGATTTGTTTTTGTTTTGTTTTTGAATGTCAGAAATGTATATTTGTGAATGTTGAGATGTTATATTGGTTTCACTGGTAAAAATAAATAATTGAAATGGGTATATATTTGTTTTTTGTTAAGTTGCCTAATAATTATGCACAGTAATAGTCACCTGCACACACAGATATCCCCCTAAAATAGCTATAACTAAAAACAAACTAAAAACTACTTCCAAAACTATTCAGCTTTGATATTAATGAGTTTTTTGGGTTAATTGAGAACATGGTTATTGTTCAATAATAAAATTAATCCTCAAAAATACAACTTGCCTAATAATTCTGCACTCCCTGTATATTTCATTTTCATTTAATCAGTATTTGACCCTTTAGTAGAAATACAAATAAAAAGAAAAGAAAACTCACTTAAGTGGTTATTGTACCTCTAATTATAGGCACTTTTCTATGATGTCTAATGCTTATTGTGCTTATACTGATATATTCTATTGTATTATCATGTTATTTCCATATTATACCTGTTTCAGGATTAATGTTTATATTGAGAAATAACTCTAAAGTTTTTTTATATATATATCTACTATAACTATAAAATATAATATAATAAATCCTTGTTAAGAGATTAATAAAATTTAAAACGAAGATGATCTAGTAAATATCCTTAAAAATTACTACTATGGTCTAAAGTTATTTCTCAATTTAAAATTCAAGTGCAAGTATACACTTTCCTCTTTCTAATAAGAACTATCAAACAAAATAGTAATAACCTGTTATGCTATATTTGGTTAACATAATATCCTACGAGATTTTGGGTCAAAATGTTTTGAAATTATTATATTATTATTCTGTGTATAATTTCTCAGTTACCATAGGAGGAAGAGGATACTGTATTTAATTATACTAAATTATACTAAAAAGGCCACCAGATCAATATCCTTATTGAGGCCTGAAGGAGTTAGAGTATGCATGGTATGTATCCAAAAGGTCTCCCTTTTTCTTAATTGAAGTTCCCTATTCCCTCCTCTTTTGTTTTTAGGAATACATTCTATGATGGTGCCTCTCAAACAAGATGGGTTTTTGTTGTGGTGTTCTCTATAATGAGCTGAAAGATTATGGGTTCTCTCCCCGTTTTCAATGTTGGTGATTTGTTCTGCCAACCTTTTCTTGTAGGGCCTGGTTGTACGCCCTATATATTGTAATCCACAACCACATTGTAGAAGATAGACCACATGGTCAGTTCTGCAGTTGCACCTCAAATTGATTTATTAATATTTTGTTTGATAGTTCTTATTAGAAAGTGGAAAGGTTAGTAATTTTTAAGGATATTTACTAGAACATCTTCGTTTTAAATTTTATTTAATCTCTTAACAAGGATTTATTATTTATATTTTATATTATATTTTATAGTGTATATACTGTATATATATATATATATATATATATATATATATATATACAGTATATAAAAAAACTTTATAGTTATTTCTCAATATAAACATTAATCCCGAAACAGGTATAATATGGGAACCTTCAGTGTACGGCTGGGACCGTATGAAGAGGATGCTCTGCGCCGGATGTCTTGAAGATGGACCCGCTCCGTGCCGGATAGATGAAGATAGAAGATGCCGTCTGGACGAAGACTTCTGCCCTCCTGGATGATGACTTCTTGCCGTTTGGATGAAGACTTCGCTGGCTGGATAAGGATGGTTGTCCGGTCTTCAAAAACTGTAAGTGGAACTTCGGGGGTTAGTGTAAGGTTTTATTAAGGGTTTATTGGGTGGGTTTTATTTTTAGCTTAGGGTTTCGGCAATGTAAAAAAGCTAAATGTGCTTTTAAGGGCAATGCCCATCCAAATGCCCTATTCAGGGCAATGGGGAGCTTAGGTTTTTTAGATAGGATTTTATTTGGGGGGGGTTGGTTGTGTGGGTGGTGGGTTTTACTGTTGGGCGGTTGTTTGTATTTTTTTATACAGGTAAAAGAGCTGATTTCTTTGGGGCAATGCCGCGCAAAAGGCCCTTTTAAGGGCTATTGGCAGTTTAGTGTAGGCTAGGTTTATTTTTATTTTAGGCAGGCTTTTTTATTTTGATAGGGCTATTAGGAGTAATTTGTTTTTATTTTTGATAATTTTTTTATTATTTTGTGTAATTTAGTGTTTATTATTATTTGCAATTTAGATAAATGTATTTTTTTAATTTAATTTATTTAATTTTATTGTAATGTTAGGTGTTAGTGTGAGGCAGGTTAGGTTTTATTTCACAGCTAAGTTTGTATTTATTTTAACTAGGTAGCTAGTAAATAGTTAATAACTATTTACTAATTAGTCTACCTAGTTAAAATAAATACAAACTTAGCTGTGAAATAAAAATAAAACCTAAGATAGCTACAATATAACTATTAGTTATATTGTAGCTAGCTTAGGTTTTATTTTACAGGTAAGTATGTATTTAGTTTTAAATAGGAATTATTTAGTTATTAATAGTAAGTTTTATTTAGAATTATTTTAATTATGTTAAAGTTAGGGGTGTTAGGGTTACGTTAGAGTTAGACTTAGGGATAGGGGTTAATATATTTATTTAGTGTTAGTGATGTGGGAGGCCAGAGGTTTAGGGGTTAATAACTTTCGTATAGTGGCGGCGGCGACATTGGGGCCGGCAGATTAGGGGTTAATAAGTGTAATGTAGGTGGCAGCGACGTTGGGGGCGTCAGATTAGTGGTTAATAAGTGTAATGTAGGTGTCGACGATGTTGGGGGCGGCAGATTAGAGGTGTTTAAACTCGGGGTTTATGTTAGGGTGTTAGGTTTAAACATACATTTTCTTTCCCTATAGACATCAATGGGGCTGCGTTGCGGAGCTTTATTAGGCTTTTTTTTTAGCTGGCACTCCCCATTGTTGTCTATGGGGAAATCGTGCACAAGCATGTCAAAGCAGCTCAAAGCAGTGCTTGTATTTGTGTGCAGTATGGAGCTCAACGCAGTCATATTGCCCGCAAACACCGAGTTTTTGCAAACCTTGGGTGAGCGGTAACAATAACTTGCAAGTTATTAGCGAGCCACTCATAACACAAAACTTGTAATCTGGCTGAGTGTTTGTTACAGATGTATCTTATGACCACAGGTACAAAAGGCTCAGCTTGTTCCATATAACATTTGTTAAAAACAACTATTGTACAATGCATAAAAACATTTAAAAAAAATCATAAAAAGGTGATAAGTCAAAGAGTAGGCCACTAGTGTTACAATGACTTCCAAGACCCCTTTAAACACTCTTTGCACAACCGCTTTGAGTCCTGTGTAGGGCTTGTAACAGGAGTAATATTCTTCATGCAATTATAACAGAACTGTGATAGTATTGCACTATGTTTTTTTTTATTATTATTTTGCAAATTCTAAATAACTCAGAAGCACAGTGGTACCTGAAACCTGCCCTTACTCTTAAAGCTACTGCCAGAAAACTTATAAGGGGAATGGAGAATTTAAGCTATGAGGAGAGGTTAACCAAACTGGGTCTGTTTTCTCTAGAAAAAAGGCGCTTGAGAGGTGACATGATTAATTTTATAAATATATGCAAGGCTCATATGCAGAGATGGTGAAAGCTCTGTTTACTCCAAGAAGATTGATTGTTATAAGAGGTCACACATTAAGAATGGAGGAAAGGAGATTATTGGGCCGATATAACAAGGGCTGAATGGCCATGAATGTATCTGTTTCTTTTTAACTCGTACACCTCCTCTGAGGCAGCAGGTATCAATCCGCCCGATTGATACAATCGGTTTGATTGACACCCCCTGCTTGTGACCAATTGGCCGAGAATCTTTAAGGGGCAGCATTGCACAAACAGTTCACCAGAACTGCTTGTGCAATGATAAATGCCGACAGCATATGCTGTCTGCATTTATCGATGTGCGGCGGACATGATCCGCTACAGCAGATCAGGTCCGCTTGCACAGAGGCGTAACTAGAAACCACAGGGCCCAGGTGTAAAAATCTAAGAAGGGCACCCCACCCAGAAAAAAATGTAGATTTGATACATATCATATTGTTTTCAATAAAACTGCATAAATTGTCTCTCACTCTTACTCATTATTTAATAAATCCCCACATTATCCTGCATTTGCTCAAATCAGTTGTACTAATGTCTAGCTAGAGGATCTATGATGTTTAGTATACACATTTCTCGAAATTGCTGCTCTGGAGCTGACATTAACTGTGTATTTTAACACGTTGTAGTGCATAAACACAATTATATGCAAGCAGCAGTGCAATTATTTCATACTTTAACACATTCATTTTTGGCTCCTTTGAGCACTATTAAAAACAATGCAATGAAGCTGTATATTTTCTTACACTAGAGACACTGTGACTTGTGGAGTTATAGGGGCCAAATTATCAAACTCTGAATGGAGCTTGATGCCCCTGTTTCCGCAAAATCCTTCAGGCTCGTCGGAAACAGCAGTTATGAAGCAGCGGACTTTAGGCTGGTCCACCTTCTCTGAGGCTGTGGACATCAATCCGCCCAATCCTATTTAATCGAGCTGATTGACACCCCCTGCTAGCGGCCGATTGGCCACAAATCTGCAGGGGGCGGCATTGCGCAAGCAGTTCACAAGAACTACTTGTGCAATGATAAATGCCGACAGCGTACAGACTGATGATAAATATTATATTACCCATAGCTTGACAAAGTTTTTTAACACTAGGACCAGACCAAAAATTTCAGAGCAAGGGCAGTTTCAGTTATCATGTTTGGTTACATATAAATGAAAAAAAAAACATAAATATAAATGCACTTACACATGTAATCAATTTATCATGCACAGTTGCACACACAAATTTATCTGAGGGTTAAACTATAGCACATTTGCTAGCAGGAACAGAAAAATGTTTATTTCATTTTAAGAAGATTTGATGTTATGTATATACCTGCAGTTATTAGATATGTTGAGTAATAGCACCTTTGCTGGCAGTAACAGAGAAATGTTTATTTAAAATATGTTTAAGTAGATTTGACAATGTTAAGTCACTATTGCAAACAGGACCTGGCTGTCACTTAATTGTGTGAGCTCTAAAAAACAACAGCTCTCACTGGCAAAGCCCCCACCCCCTTACTTTATCAGTTTATTCTATGATTTATAGTACTCTGTGCTTTGTGCTGTCACACATGGTTGCTAACAGCATGGCACTCGGAGGAGAGACAAGGGTGCGGGCAAATTGCTGAAATGGGAGAGATTTCTGAGCCAGACCTGCCTGTTATTGAAACAGTGCATTATAAAGTGTTTGGCTGTATTCTAAAGGCTCAGCATAGGTATGTACAAACATTGCTACAGATGTCCCCCAGTTTACAGCTTTGTTCCGATTCTGAAGCCCTCCCAATGGAGTGCAGTCAGTGACAATAAAAAAAAAAAAAAAAAATATTAGCCTCCTGACTTCTTGCTAGCAACTACACCTGACATCCATATTTTAAAAAAACAAAAATACATAAATAAATTTAAAAATAATAACTTCTACAATCTACTGCAGTTCCACTGCTGTGCGCACTGTCAAGTGCACTGTCTGGGCAAAAGAGGGAGCATTGGCGCTCTTAACAGAAGTAGCATGAGGGTAGATATCCATGACAGGAGAGGGGTGAAGCTAGGAGCTATAGATTTGGTTGTGACTGTGAAGCTCCCATGTCTAGGGGATGGAGCTGTGTCAAATCAAAGGGGGTTAAATGCTAGAGGTGATGTGTGGCTCAGAGTATAAGGCAGGCAAATAAAAGGAAGACACTGACCATTGCTCTTCAGCACTAGCCGCCCTCAGCTCTGCGACAGCTGTGCTGCAAACTAATTACACGTGGTGCAGTCAGGTACCAATGTGTGCGCTAAAGCCGCCAATAGGAATATTTTGCAGTTGTGTGTGCCTGTGCCAATGGGTAAAGATCCTTGGTGAGCTGCGTGCGACGGACTGACTGTGTGACTGTGACCCACTTTAGTAATTCCAATATAAGAGGCAGGTTGAAACAAAAAAAAAAAGGTTTGTGCTGAAGCTGGGCCCTCAGAAGGGAGGACCTTCAGGGCCAGGTCGCAGTTGCGATATTTGCACCCCCTGTAGTTTCGCCCCTGCGCTTGCACTTTGTTAAATTGGCCCCTTAATCTCTAGTAAAGTAAATACAGGTATTGTTTCAATGTAAGAGCAATAAAATTGTGGAACTCATTACCTGTAGAGGTAATAAATGCCAATACCTTAGCTACATTTAAAAAATGGTTTAGATACATTTCTTGCTAGAAACAGAATTCAGGGATATGATTGCTTGTTTTAAAGTTATGGTAAACTTTAACAAATCAAATGCCATAAATGTAATCTTTGCCATTTAAAAAAGTATATGTGTACCCTCTGTAAAAGGGTTAAATTAGTTCATATAGTAATGCCTCTATTGTATTGTTATGCCGGCCCACTGGAACTCTTTGTTTTTAATGAAAATCCAGTGAACAGCCAATCATCATATTTGTCATTTGGCAATCTTGAAGTTCAGCCCCTTTAAAGCCCTTAGAAAGCCTATGTAGAGAGTGGGTGGGACAGCTCTATACATCACAGCCCAGCCAAAAGAGGGAATGAAAGAGGGCGGAGGAACAGACAATACCAATTAGGATTATATATCTTTTATTATAAATTATATATACAATTAAAAAAATATATATTATGTGGTTTTACTTGCAAACTAATATATTTTTCATTGCAACATTTTTATAGTCTGAAATTTACCATTACTTTAAATGGATCACCTTTTTTAATGGGATTAATTTAAGCTCAACTGGAGCTTTTATTGTAAGTATATTAAGATTTGTATAGGTTGAACTTAATGGACTTCTGTCTTTTTTTCAAACTCATCTACTATGTTACTTGGAACATTGTTAGTATGGCTACCAGGGGCCAAAGCCCTGAGTGTTCTCATATAAAGTCACATGGCTTCACTTATTAGTTTTTTGAGAATACATGCTATTTTAAATTCTAGTCCATGAACAGTAAAAGTTGTGACTGAAATAGTATCACATTAACTATAAGCATTATTGCTAATACAAATGCATTAAAAGATTTGGCTACTCGAAACTGAAGGAAGCCGAACACGGGACTTCCTGTGAGGGCGGAGCTAGCAGAGATCACGCTAGCACGGAGCTCTGAGGAAAGAGCCGGGTTCAACTGGCCCACGCGACCATATTCCTTGACCCAAAGCCTAAGGGGTCTGGAACCATAGAAGTAGTCGCAAGGAAGTCTGCATATACCTATTGGCCCTGTCGGTGAGGGCACTACAGTTGGGCGGGGATAGCCTAGACACCTGTATGCCTTACAACTGCGAAGTACAGCCAGCACAAGAGACGGAGGTGACAGTCTAAGCCATACACAGTACTCCGAGAGGGCTGTGGCCCTATAACCTGCTGGAGGAATCCCTAGCAAGTATCGTATAACCAGGTTGGAGATAAAAAGCTGAAAGCGACATAATGCTCCCACGCTCTGAACCCTACCTGTAATTGTCTGGGTCGAGGGAGGCCGAGGTGAGCTGCCGTTGGTCCCGGGATCAACGTAGGTGGGAGGTCTGTGCCCCTGAGGGTGGAGATCAGCAAGGTGCGCAGGGATACAGGAAGAAAGGTCGAGGCACACAGTAACGCCGGAAGACGCGTGTAGAGACACGCTGCAGAAGCGACGACACGCAGTTGCACAGTCTCCTGGAAACAATCCCAAGAGCGGCTACGGAGAGCGACCGGAGGACCACACAGTCTTGTGAGTTGTATCCTATGATACTACATATGCTATCACTTTTTCTGTGGGGTAGGGTCGTTGAAGTTAAGGGCCGATAAAACCTGGAAGGCCACTAAATGATCAGAACTTAGCCTGTGCCTATATAACTGAGCTACCTTACCAGCGCGCAAGCTAGCAATAACTTAAAGGAGTGCTTTGCTGTGTCTGTGGCCGTGTTTGTTGCAGAGAACTGAGCCTGGGAGCACATTTGTTTGCTGATAGCTAACATAAGCAAACACATGCTAATAGCATTAAACCAGGTACAAGGTTGGAAGGTCCCTACTCTGTTCAATCAGTGGCTGTATTAACAGGCCAAAGCTGGGGTGAAAGTTAGACTTTGTACCGGACCCCCCTGAGGCGCATATAAGCTATACTCCTTCTGGCCTAGCAACACTTGACTCTGGACAAGATTAAGCCCAGCTGGTCCCGTGATTCAGAACGGGAGATCGAGGAATAAGAGGTGATCAGGACTGTAAGGTTATAACATTTTCTAACTCTGGGGGAATTGAACCCAACCCCGGCCAGGTATTTGGGTAGCATTCGGGGAGAACCACTTACCAAAACTGTCTGTAGGATTTTTCCTTTCCCAATAGCCAGACTACCCCAGGAGCTGGAACAAGTATCCATACCACTCTAAGGAGAAGGGAGTTGTGAGTCCTCCATTGATCTAGTTGGTATCAAGGCCCCTGAGACCCCTGGACTTACTATCTGCTACAGGGGGAGGAAGAGGGGGAAAAAAAGAAAAAAGACAGCTTGCTTTGTCTGGTCAACTATTGGTACTTGTTAGACTTATTAGCAGGGTGTGAGCCAAGGTGCCACATCCTACAATTTAAGGTTCAACTATTTGTTAGTAATAGACATTGGTCATAGCCAGTATTCTTATTATCTTACTTCGTATATTGTGTTGTATTTAGTGCTGATCATTGTCGAAATTACTGTATGTAGAGGAATGAGCACATTATAACCTTTTGTAGGCTTTGCAGGCGGCTAGTTTTCAAACCTGGTAATCCCAAGAGTATAAGTACCTGGGACAAGAACATATATATATAATCGGAATCTTGGGGGTAATTTCTTTTTGTTCTGGCCCAAAGATTTATTTATTATACTGGCCGAGTACTATCTCTAGTAAAAGGTATATACTGAGGTTATTTTGATTAAATACCCGGGATCTGGGTAAATTACCCTGGTCAGGGTGTTTAGATACTTTAATAGGAGTACCCGCAAGGGATCCCTATTTGACATTTTATTAAATCTGAATAATGCCTACAGGGCTTTTCCCTCCGTGTTTCTATTAGTCCTTGGGTGTTAGATTAGTTGTGAAACTGTGAAATAATATCCAGTACGTGTTAGAACTAGTAGTGGTAAATAACTATCCTAAAAGCAGTTCGCTGTGGTTCTATTTTTAGAATTTTTGACCCTGTTAAAAGGTTTAGAGAAATTTGCTGGAGGATTTAGATTCACTGTTTTATCTGGTCCTATATCTCTGGATGGCGCCGCATTAAAAATTCACTCACGTGCACCTGAATTGATTTGTGGGGGTCTTTTGTGTGGTTTTCCCCCTCTCCTCTGAGACTTTACACTTCTCTATTTTTTTTCTTCACTATATCTACGACACATTCACTTTTTTGTTCTCTCACAATTGCACAGAAACACCATAATTTGGACCCAATTCTCCACCTTCTTTCTCACAACTATTGGGAACGTCCTTTTTCGGTTCCTTACTCATGGACAAATATATGTCCCACTCTAAACCAAATTCACCCGCGATGCCACCCAGACAGAAGGACAGGAGGACTAAGCCCAGTGAACCTGAAACCTGCAGCGAATCAGCTACGAGTAGTATTGACACCACAGCTCTACTACATCAAATATCCGAACTGCTGATGCCCCAGTTTGATGTTTTGAAGCAAGAAATAAGTAACCTGTCAGTTGAAGTTAAGCAGTTTTCTCCCAGACTTATGGAACTGGAAACAAGAGTCTCTGATTTAGAAGATAAATTATCTACCCAGGAACAGGTTAACGAAACACAAAGTAAGACTTTACACACATTACAAGCTAAGCTAGAGGACTTAGAGGACAGGTCACGGCGCAACAACCTTAGGGTTGTTGGGCTCCCCGAAACGGCAGAATACTCTGACCTTCTGAAATTTGCCTCCACTACACTCCCGCAAATGGTGGGTAGCCAGATAGAAAACTTGGTGATCCCAGTGGAAAGAGCCCACAGATTAGGACCAGTACAAGACAAAGCCACAGCTATGCACAAGCCTAGACCAGTAATAATAAAATACTTAAACTTCCAAGATAAGTTTCATCTCCTAAGGTTATACCGTAAGAACAACGGAATTAAGGTAGGCCAGACAAGGATACTGCTCTTTCAAGATTTTTCGATAGAAACTCAGACAAAGAGACGCGAGATGGCGCCATACTGCTCCAGACTCATTAATGCCAATTTGAAGGCTAGAATGTTGTACCCTGCGAAAGTGGTGCTGGAGAGGGATGGCGCCATGCTCACATTCTCAAAGGTGGACGAAATTAAGGCTTATTGTCACAAGACTGGGATATAGTATCAGTAGGTAGTCTAAAGGGAAACATGTAGATATTGTATTGATGTTAGTTTTTATGTTGAAATTGTTTTTATTTTTAGATGTAAGGTATCTTGATGCTTGTTACTTCTCAGTTCCCCCCATTCCCAACAACCCAGGGAGGCGCATAAAAAAGGGGTTGAGAATTAAACGCATTGGTGATGAGGGAATTTTTTCCCCCCATCCACTAGAGAAATATGGTACCCTCCCCAGAGGTTTGAATATTAGCCCGAGACAGGCTAGATTTAGCACTTGGCTCGCTGGGACTTTGAATAATGGTACAGGCTTAGCTGGGGTTTTTTCTTTTCAGCTTCTTACTCCGTACTTTCCCCTCCCTTTCCCTTTTCCTTTTTTTTTTTTTTTTTTTCTCCCTTTTCTCCTTTTTCCCCTTTCTTCTCCTCCCCACTTTTTCTTTCCCTCCTCTTCCCCCCTCCGTACGCCGCAAACCAATATATGGCCTGATAAATGGAGATGAATAAACTTAAACTGTTGTCCTGGAATATAGGAGGCATATCCTCACCTATCAAGCGAAAACTGATGATTAAACTTCTGGGCTCCCATAAACCCGATTTGGCTTTTATCCAAGAAACCCACTTATCCCCGTCTGAAGCGGCTAAATTACAGATTAAATGGGTAGGGAAGGTTCTCTTTACTTCCTATAATCAAAGGAAAAGAGGCCTAGCTATTCTGATCAATAAACAATTAGAACACCAGATTGTATCAATACATAATGATCCGGAGGGAAGGTACCAAATATTAGAAATCACAATTAACAGAAAAACATATGTTTTCTGTAATATTTATGGTCCCAACAAAACTGATAGAGATTTCTGGGAATTATTGGGCCTCAAACTGTTTCAGTTTGTAGGCAAAAACATTATAGTAGCTGGTGACTACAATATGACATTTTCCAACTTGTTAGATAGATGCAATAGTAGAACACTGGACAAAAAGACGCGGGAATCAAAGATACTCCGTAAATTTTGTCAGAAACTTGCTTTAAAAGACGTTTGGCGAATCCAGCACCCAGATCAGAAGGGTTATACGTGTGAGTCCAGATCATTTAGATCCCTTTCTAGGATAGATTTCTTTTTAGTATCTGGTCAATTAATGAAATCCGACATTAAATCGGACATACACGATATCACTTTATCGGACCATGCAATTATTTCAATCGAGATCCACTACAAGATCTCAACTCGGAATAGTAGGGCCCGCTTTTTTTCCCCACAATATCTGGTACAAAATATTAAATTTAGGTCATGGCTCCAAGAAAAATGGAGAGTTTTTTTTAACCACAATAAAGAATATATGGATAAACCTGAAATTTTGTGGGAAACCTCAAAAGCGGTCTTTAGAGGCGAAATAAAAGCATATCTTATTAGGTTAAAGAAAAAAAGAGATCAGAGAGGGGAACAACTTGCCAACACACTTAAAAACGCATACACACGTTATATCCAAGACAAAACTACATCTAATTGGGATAAATATAGAAAGATCAGAGGGGAGCACAACCTCTTTCTTAAGCAAAAAATGGCAGAGGAGGAGCAGAAGCAAAAAGCCTTCTTTGCAGGGAGCCAGGGCATATCGGCCAAAATATTAGCTAAAATCACAAAAACCAGACAACAGAAAAACTTTATTTCAACCATTAATTATCGAAATAAGATTCTCAACAAGAGCTCTGAAATAAGACAGGCTTTCCTAGATTACTATCAAAACCTTTACTCCCCTAGTGTAATTGAACAAAGCAATAAGGAGAAATTCTGGCAGGGGATCAAAGTGCCTCAGGTCTCAAAGCCTGACTTACAAAGATTGAATGAACCAATCACAATAAAAGAAATATCTGATGCTATAATTAAGCTCAAAGGAGGTAAAACTCCAGGGCCGGACGCTATGCCTGCCGAATTTTACAAACTTCTGCGAGAACAAATCCTTCCCCTACTACATTCACTTTTTAACGAAT
The DNA here is from genome assembly GCF_027579735.1 of Bombina bombina. NCBI lineage: Eukaryota > Metazoa > Chordata > Amphibia > Anura > Bombinatoridae > Bombina > Bombina bombina. The sequence goes on along the minus strand of NC_069501.1, from coordinate 1,069,981,432 downwards.
ATTTCATTGAAAATAAACCACAATCCCCCCTATTCACATCTTCCAATGTAGTCCTGATTTTAAAGAAAGGTAAGGATCCCACTTCCCCCGCGGCATATAGACCCATCTCCCTCCTGAACCAGGATTATAAATTGTTGACGACTATCATTTCTAACCGGCTCAAAAAATGTTTACACTACATTATTCATCCAGACCAATCAGGATTTATGATAGGACGCAATCCCGTCAAGAATATACGGAAAGTACAGCTCGTCCTAGACTATTTCGCAAATAAAGTTTATAAAGCGGCACACTTCAAACCAGACTTGGCAATACTTTCAGTTGACGCCGAAAAGGCTTTCGACTCGATCGGGTGGGATCACCTCTTCGAGTCGTTAGAGAGATTTGGAATATTAGGGCCGGTTCATAAATTTATACAGATAATTTACAAAAACCCAATGTCAGCAATCATAGTAAATGGTGAAGTGTCTGAATATTTTCCATTAGGGCGGGGGACAAGGCAAGGTTGCCCAATATCCCCCCTTCTTTTTAATCTATCCCTCGAACCGCTGGCAATTTTCTTAAGGCAGGAGTTAAAAGGGATCAGAATAGGCCATCAGGATATAGTGCTCTCACTTTTTGCGGATGATCTTCTATTATTTTTAAGTAACACGGCTCAATCGATACCACATGTTCTATCCATATTTGAGTTGTTTGGATCCTTTTCGGGGTATAAGATCAATAATAAGAAATCGGAACTCCTATGGATATATAAACCTACACAGGTAGTAACTCACCCGTTCCATGAAACGATGTGTATACAATATTTGGGCTTAAACCTGAGTAGAAACCCCAGGGATTGGTATGATTTGAACTTCCCGAAATGTATTAAAGAGCTACAAGACAAAGTTCAACTTTGATCCAACTTACCACTCAGCATCTCGGCTAGAATTATGCTCATAAAAGTTATCATATTTCCCAAACTACTGTACTTTCTCCAAAACTTCCCACTGCTATTATATAACAAGGATGCCCAGACATTACAAAGGGCCTTTAATAACTTTATCTGGCGGGGAAAAAAGCCCCGAATAGCATTTTCAACTTTAACACTCCCTAAACAGTATGGAGGCTTAGCATGCCCTAACATTAGAACCTACAATTACGCAGCTGTTGGCAAATTCGCGCTAGACTGGATAACCGAGAAAGGCCACGTCACTTTGCAGGACATTGAGTCATATCTGGTAGCCCCCTTCACTCTAAAGGCAATTTTACATAATCCAGCAAGTAAGTTACCAGCTAATATAATGCAATACACTACTATCAAAGATGTTGTAAGGACGTGGCAAAAAGTCTGCTCAGGATCTAGGACCAATTTTCGCAAATCGACCTTCCTTCCATTAACAGGAAACCCAAGTTTTGCACCAGGGTTGAATATGTCAGTTTTTTCTAGATGGGCCCAGGCCGGTCTGCAGTCTCTAGGGCAAATATGCCAGGAAGGAAAGTTGATAGTAAGACCCTTTGAAGAGCTGAAAGGTAAATATAACCTAGAAAGGTCTTCTCTATATGCCTATTTACAAGTCAGCCACTGGATAGCGAATTTGAGAAATGATACAGGGATGGAATTGGAAAAAGGCGAATTAGGTAGAGTAATCCAATCTTACGCTGACGGGACTAATAGAATCTCATTAATATATAGAATGCTAATTAAGGCTCAAGGGGAAATTCATTTGAATAGACTATTTGGAAAATGGGATAAGATTTTACCGATAACCGAAAAAGAGCGGATCTCTGCCAGTATCAAACTTGCAATGAAAGCAACTACCTTAGTCACCTGGTGGGAATCCCACACCAAATTACTGAATATGGCATACCTCTCCCCTGACCGTATAGCTAGATGGAGTGGTAATATAACACTAGGAGAATGCTCTAAATGCAGACAAGAAAGAGCAGATCTGTTCCACTGTGTGTGGAAGTGCCCGAAAGTTAGACAGTTCTGGAACAAAGTTAACTACTGGTGCAACAAGGTTATGGGAGTCCAGATGGAAATTACACAGTTTGAGGTAATCTTTCTTGTCCACTATAGTAATATTAGACATGGAATTAATCACAAATTTCTAAATGCAATGATATTAGTGGGCAGAAATGTAATTTTCACCAATTGGAAGGGTAGGGGCGACCTAAAACTTTCGGAATTTATCCGGAAAGCTCAGCACCAAATAATATTAGACCAGTATAATATAAAAATTACTAATAACAAACAAATACGGCAATTCTTTAGTAAATGGAAAAAGATGATCCTCTCCCTACCTGTAACTTTACAGAAACAAATAGTGACAACTTTTCAGAAATCGGAATGGTTTATACATCAAATACAGACAGGAGATTTTCCAAGTACGTGGTCACTTGACTGGGCTGCCATCGTGAGGGGGGACTCACTTATTAATTATTGACTTACTGGATTGCCTCTTTTTTTTTTCTTTCTCCCTCCCCTCTCTCCCTATCCTTTCCCTACCTCTCCTCCCCCCCACCTTTTTTTTTTTTTCCCCTTCCTAGTTACCAGATGGGAATATGTTAGTCACAAGTTAGAACCAGGACACTGAAACCAAAATAAGTTGGGGGCGAGAAATCTAACATCGTAGAACTTAATACATACCGGAAATTGTGTAGTGAACTAATAGTGCACCATAGTAATGTATTAACACAAGTTCAAAATACCTTACTCCCAGTAGAAGCCAGCAATGGCAATCAGTTCTTGTTTGCAGTTTTTGAACTCTTCTTTCTTGTTTTTTCCTTTTCTCCTTTTTTTTCCATATATGTAATATAAGATGTATGACTCAGCCATGGTTAGGTAAAATGAGTACCTGCCATAGGAAATTTTCTTTTCTATTATGTTTTTGTTTGTTTCAATCAAACCATGTATGTTTCTAATTTCAATAAAATCTTAAAAAAAACAAACAAAAAAAACAAACAAACAAACAAATGCATTAAAACCGCCCACTGATCTACAACCTGCTTCTCCATAACACACAACGCGATCTGAAAACATGGGCAAACAAACCCCTGTCTTGGTGGGGGCGAATAAAGGCCGTAAAAATGACTACATTACCTAGGGTTCTCTATATACTGCAGGCATTACCACTCCATCTTCCAAGATGGTACATATCACGACTTCAAAGTAGCATAAACATGTTTGTGTGGGGTAGATGTAGACCCAGAATCAACAGGGACACAATGTATAGACCAACTCTCTATGGAGGGTTAGGTCTTCCCAAAATAGAAGAGTACTATCTAGCAGTGACTCTGCAGAGAGTCCTGGATTGGCACAGGAAGGAAGAACATAAGGCATGGGTAACGATAGACTCACACATACTTAAAGCACCTATGGTATATGCACTTTGTTGGGTACCGAATGATCTCAGACCACCTCAATGTCAGCAACTTGATATACATCAGCAGTTTTTTAGGAACTGGGATCATATAATCGCCACTAGGCCACATATCTCCACCAGACGATCCCCTCTATTCCCTATAGCTTTAAATGCAGAAATGGTTGGGGGATTTGACAAAAGTTACAAAAGACTTAGTGAATGGGACTACACAATTCCACTATGTAATTTCACGGAGGCAGGCAAACTACTGGAGAGAGACAAATTAACTAGCATAGCAGATGGGAGATTCACTAAATGGCTAAAATATGCCCAACTACAACATTACATACACACATCCCCATCCAAATCTGACCTCCTGAGACAACTCACCCCGTTTGAACGATTATGCCATGATGGGGTAACTCCAAAAGGTACACTTTCGACATCACGTAAGATTCTAATTCACAACCTCCACTCCACTTCTCCATCTTACACTGCAAAATGGAATGCAGATTTCACTGAAAACATGGACCAAAGCGTATGGGAGCGGATCTTTAGGTCCGTTAAAAAATCCTCGACATCTCCAAAGATATTAGAAGTAAACTTTAAAATACTCCTACGGTGGTATCTGACCCCGTCAAGATTGCATAGCATATACCCAAACACCTCCAGTTCTTGCTGGCGAGGATGTAGTGAGCGTGGTAGTTTGCTTCATATGTGGTGGAGCTGTGATAGAATACGCCCTCTATGGTTAGCAATAGAAGCTCATTATAAACAGCTCATCTCAACTGAATTCACATTGAACCCTAGCATAGCCTTGATTAACAATCTACCTAAGATAGCGTGCCAGTTAAAATGATTGAACTTGCAGATAGGCCTTAATAGCGCAAGAAAACTGATAGCGTGGCTATGGAAAAAACCTGTCACCATTACTAGAGGTATGTGGATGGATGAAGTGGAGGAACAATTCTCCTTAAAACAGTATGGCTACCTTTGCCGTAATAAGCTAGAACTCTTTTTGAATGCACGGTTCTTATGGGAGGAGTCCCTTATGAGCCCATCTACGCGGCCTGTGTAACACCTTTAAAGCATACACCACATCTCAAATTGAACAAAGACTGGTATGAATATAACACTTCCTAGGGAGATAGATGGGGATGGGGGTGATTGGTAGTCTCTACTTTGTAAACGAAATTAATCAAAACTAGCTTCCTACCAGAATTTCAATGGACCAGATTCAGCGATAGAGAGTTTGTTTTAGAGAGTGCCATTTACAAACCAGAGGATGCCCTACAATGTTGAACTGTTTGTTTCTTAAGTTCGTTTATTTCTTGTTTGTTTCTATGTACCAATGAAGAAGGTATTAACAATATAACATTGTGGAACTTTGATGATACCTGGCCTGGTATACATCCAACACTTCTGGACATTTAAGTATAAATCCCAGGTCGAAAATAGGTCTCGACTTGCCATTCAGACTTATCATTGAAATTGACTTTATCTCTAATCAGTAAATTGTTGCCTTCATATGCCAATGTATTTGTACAACTTTGAAACTTTTGTTATCAATAAAAATAATAAATAAAAAAAAAAAACCCCACTGATTTGAGTATTTTACATGTGTCATTTCATGAGTTTGTTCATTACGTCTATTTGCTATTTCTCAGGTTTTGCATCTATAAGTAAAGTCAAAGTAATATATACTACACTTATGAAAGAGAATTAGGAAAACAAGACATTTTCATTAGACATGTGCGATTCGGTTCGGTCCGAATCTAAATTCGGACTAATTTGTTTGAATTCGGAGATTCGGATCGATTCGAATTTCCAAATTGCGGCAGTTCCGAATCTACCGAATAAATCCGAATCGATTCAAATTTATTCGGTAGATTCGGATGGATTCGGATGGCTGTGTATTACACTAGTATACTAGTGTAATACACAGCACATCCCACTTTACAGTAACCGAATTTCCGAAAATCCGAATCGATTCGAACCGAATCGAACCGAAACGAATGCGAACCAAATCTTTTCGAATCCGAAAGAATCCAAATGAATCCGAAACAAATTCATTCGATTTCTTCCGAATTCGAATCGATCCAAACCGAAATTCGAATCGGTCCGAATCGAACCGAACCGAATTTTTCGCGGCTGCACATGTCTAATTTTCATCTCTATCTATCTATCTATCTATCTATCTATCTATCTATCTATCTATCTATCTATCTATCAATCTATCTATATATATATTATAGAATGTCTATTTTAGGAGTCTCAATTCCCTCTAATCCCAGAGAAAATATGTCAAGATTTAAAACCCTTAGAGCATTTTATAAGGTTCATTACTATTAAGTGTTTACTACAAGGAAGCTAAAAGTTTATTTATTACTCCTTGCTTAAAGGGACAGTCTACCATAGAATTGTTATTGTTTTAAAAGATAGATAATCCCTTTATTACCCATTCCCCAGTTTTGCATAACCAATAGTGATGTTGCGAACCTAAAAATTTCGTTTCACGAACGGCGGACTCGAACTTCTGCTACTGTTCGCGAACCGGCAAACCGTGAAAACCGCCATTGACTTCAATAGGCAGGCGAACTTTAAAACCCACAAGGACTCTTTCTGGCCACAATAGTGATGGAAAAGTTGTTTCAAGGGGACTAACACCTGGACTGTGGCATGCCGGATGGGGATCCATGGCAAAACTCCCACGGAAAATTACATAGTTGATGCAGAGTCTGGTTTTAAGCCTAAAGTGCCTTAATCACCTAACATTCCTAATTTTTTTTGAATAACGTGCTTTAAAACATCAGGGGCGCGATCCGATATAGATCACAGTTTGCGGCGCAAGCGAGGGAACCGGCGTCGCCCGCAGTTTCAGCTCGCAACTCGAGCCATCCCATATAGGTCGCCGTCAGATGCTAACGTGCCGTAAGTCTCACAAACCAGCGATGTCCAGAAATCTGCGTAAGTACAAATTTCTGGCGTCGCCAGTGACTTGCGCCACGTTAGAATCTGCCGGCGCCTATAAAACCTGACTAAAGTCTAAAACACCCGCACTGTCTAACACGCCTCCCTAACATAGCCCGCACTGTCTAACACGCCTCCCTAACATAGCCCGCACTGTCTAACCCTCTATCCGCTATCCCCCCTCACTAGCCTAACAATAAAAAAGCTATTAACCCCTAAACCGCCGCTCCCGTACCCCGCCGCCAGCTATATTATATCTATAACCCCCTAAAGTGAGCCCCTAACACCGCCGCCATCTATATTAAAATTATTAACCCCTAATGTAAGCCCCTTACACCGCCGCCATCTCTATTAAAATGATTAACCCCTAATTTAATCTACCTACCCCGCCGCCAGCTATATTATCTATATTAACCCTAAGTATATTATAGTTAATATAGTTATTACATTATATATATTAACTATATTAACCCTAATTATATTAGGGTTAATATAGTTACTATAGTATTTATATTAACTATATTAACTCTATCTAACCCTAACTAAATTTATATTAAATTAATCTAATTAATTTATAAACTAAAATATTCCTATTTAAATCTAAATACTTACCTATAAAATAAACCCTAAGATAGCTACAATATAATTAATAATTACATTGTAGCTATGTTAGGGTTAATATTTATTTTACAGGTAAATTGTTAATTATTTTAACTAGGTATAATAGATATTAAATAGTTATTAACTATTTAATATCTACCTAGTTAAAATAATTACCCAATTACCTGTAAAATAAATTCTAACCTAAGTTATAAATACACCTACACTATCAATAAATTAAATAAAGTACAAACATCTATCTAAAAATACAATTAAATTAACTAAACTAAATTACAAAAAAAAACAAACACTAAATTACAAAAAATAAAAAAAAGATTACAAGATTTTTAAGCTAATTACACCTATTCTAAGCCCCCTAATAAAATAATAAACCCCCAAAATAAAAAAAATTCCCTGCCCTATTCTAAATTAAACATATTTCAAAGCTCTTTACCTTACCAGCCCTTAAAAGGGCCTTTTTTTGTGGCATGCCCCAAAGAATTCAGCTCTTTTGCATTCAACAAATACAATCCCCCCCCCATTACAACCCACCACCCACATACCCCTATTCTAAACCCACCCAAACCCCCCTTAAAAAGCCTAACACTACCCCCCTGAAGATCTCCCTACCTTGTCTTCACCACACCGGGCCGAACTCCTGATCCGATCCGGGCGATGTCGTCCTCCAAGCGGCAAAGAAGAATTCTTCCTCCGGCGACGTCTTCCTCCAAGCGGCAGCAAAGTCTTCATTCTTCCGGCGGCATCTTCAATCTTCTTTCTTCGCTCCGCCGCCGCGGAGCATCCATCCCGGCCGACTGCTAAACTTGGAATGAGGTACCTTTAAATGACGTCATCCAAGATGGCGTCCGCCGAATTCCGATTGGCTGATAGGATTCTATCAGCCAATCGGAATTAAGTTAAAAAAATCTGATTGGCTGATTGAATCAGCCAATCAGATTCAAGTTCAATCCGATTGGCTGATCCAATCAGCCAATCAGATTGAGCTCGCATTCTATTGGCTGTTCCGATCAGCCAATAGAATGCGAGCTCAATCTGATTGGCTGATTGGATCAGCCAATCGGATTGAACTTGAATCTGATTGGCTGATTCAATCAGCCAATCAGATTTTTTTAACTTAATTCCGATTGGCTGATAGAATCCTATCAGCCAATCGGAATTCGGCGGACGCCATCTTGGATGACGTCATTTAAAGGTACCTCATTCCAAGTTTAGCAGTCGGCCGGGATGGATGCTCCGCGGCGGCGGAGCGAAGAAAGAAGATTGAAGATGCCGCCGGAAGAATGAAGACTTTGCTGCCGCTTGGAGGAAGACGTCGCCGGAGGAAGAATTCTTCTTTGCCGCTTGGAGGATGACATCGCCGGAGGAAGAATTCTTCTTTGCCGCTTGGAGGACGACATCGCCCGGATCGGATCAGGAGTTCGGCCCGGTGTGGTGAAGACAAGGTAGGGAGATCTTCAGGGGGGTAGTGTTAGGCTTTTTTAAGGGGGGTTTGGGTGGGTTTAGAATAGGGGTATGTGGGTGGTGGGTTGTAATGGGGGGGGGGGGATTGTATTTGTTGAATGCAAAAGAGCTGAATTCTTTGGGGCATGCCCCAAAAAAGGCCCTTTTAAGGGCTGGTAAGGTAAAGAGCTTTGAAATATGTTTAATTTAGAATAGGGCAGGGAATTTTTTTTATTTTGGGGGTTTATTATTTTATTAGGGGGCTTAGAATAGGTGTAATTAGCTTAAAAATCTTGTAATCTTTTTTTTATTTTTTGTAATTTAGTGTTTTTTTTTTTTTGTAATTTAGTTTAGTTAATTTAATTGTATTTTTAGATAGATGTTTGTACTTTATTTAATTTATTGATAGTGTAGGTGTATTTATAACTTAGGTTAGGATTTATTTTACAGGTAATTGGGTAATTATTTTAACTAGGTAGATATTAAATAGTTAATAACTATTTAATATCTATTATACCTAGTTAAAATAATTAACAATTTACCTGTAAAATAAATATTAACCCTAACATAGCTACAATGTAATTATTAATTATATTGTAGCTATCTTAGGGTTTATTTTATAGGTAAGTATTTAGATTTAAATAGGAATATTTTAGTTTATAAATTAATTAGATTAATTTAATATAAATATAGTTAGGGGTGTTAGTGTTAGATAGAGTTAATATAGTTAATATAAATACTATAGTAACTATATTAACCCTAATATAATTAGGGTTAATATAGTTAATATATATAATGTAATAACTATATTAACTATAATATACTTAGGGTTAATATAGATAATATAGCTGGCGGCGGGGTAGGTAGATTAAATTAGGGGTTAATCATTTTAATAGAGATGGCGGCGGTTTTAGAGGCTCACAGTAGGGGGTTAGTTTATGTAGATGGCGGCGGGGTCCGGGAGCGGCGGTTTAGGGGGTAATAACTTTATTAGGGATTTCGGGGGGGGGGGGGGTCGCGGTTGACAGGGAGATAGACATTGCGCATGCGTTAGGTGTTAGGTTTATTTTAGCAGATCGCGGTTGACAGGGAGATAGACATTGCGCATGCGTTAGGTGTTAGGTTTATTTTCTAGTTAGTTTAGGGAGTTACGGGGCTCCAATAGTCAGCGTAAGGCTTCTTACGGCTGCTTTTTGTGGCGAGGTGAAAATGGAGTAAGTTTTCTCCATTTTCGCCACGTAAGTCCTTACGCTGCATATTGGATACCAAACTGCGCGGGTTTGGTATACCTGCCTATGGCCCAAAAAACTGCGGGCGACGGCAGAAATATACGGGCGTAATTTCTAGCTTACGCCGTATATAGGATACCAAATCCGCGCAATTATTGGCGTCGCCGGCTTTTGCAGGCGACGATTTTTATCGGATCGACCCCCAGGTATGATGTAGTATCAATCAGGTAGTGTAAGGGTTATACCCGCTTCCCAGTGACAGACCAAACTCCCCGTGTAACGCACCGCAAACAACTGCAAACAGTCCATTTGCACAACCACGAGTTAGATAGATTTGATAGTTAGATACATACATTACATAGATCAATAGATGCAATATACATATGATAGATACAAATTACATAGATCAATAGATGCAATATACATTTGATGATAGATACAAATTACATAGATCAATCGATGCAATATACATTTGATAGATACGAATTACATAGATCAAAAGATGCAATATACATTTGATACATACGAATTACATCGATCAATAGATACAATTTATATTTGATAGATACGATTGATAGTTAGATAGATTTGATAGATAAATAGAGAGATTTGATAGATATATGATTTCCCTGACAGAGTATAACAATAAGACATGCAGTCTGGGACTGGGACCCGTGGTGTGTTAAGTAGTATTATTCTTAAAAGTTTACTACCTGTTACTCCCCCTATTGGGGGAGGTCTATATGGGCTGCTGTCACAGCTGCTGATAATCAGAATTGTTCTGGAATCTGCTGACAAAAAGCATGTTTTGTGACCAAAGAACAGCAGGCTTCTGTTTGTCTGCAAAGCTCCAGTCTGAATAGGGGAGGCGTCCAGGTGCACACTGAATCTGTAGGCAGACTTCCAGGTAGTGCTGCAGGAAGCAGCTGAACAAAGCAGTAAGTGGCTCAATTGAAACCAGGGGAGGTTCCTCAATAACAAGCAATGAGCAAAGGAGCTAGGATGCTTATAAAGGAACACAACAGGCATAATTAAAGGGACAGGCTGTAAAGAGATACTGATATTATGACAGGTCCCCCACACAAGGAAAACCTCCAGGTTTTATGTCCAGGAGATGATTCAGAAAGAGGGTCTCTCAGGATGTCTCCGATGAAAAAGCGAGACCAAACGAGGGGCGGAAATGTTAGTGGCAGGCTCCCAAGAATCCTCCTCATGCGAATACCCCTCCCAATGGACTAAATACTGAAGTACACCCCGAAACACTCTAGAATCCAGAATTTCAGAGACCTCATACTCCTCTTCGTCAGATAGGGACTGAAACGAATCCGGAATGGATGATGGAACAGATCGGACAGAAGTATAAGGTTTAATCATGGCAACGTGGAATGAAGGGTGTATGCGATACCTTTCTGGTAACCGTAGTACAACAGCGTTGGAGTTAATGATTTTTTCTATGGGAAATGGCCCTATATACAACTGGTTGAATTTGGCTTTCGTAGCTGGTATTCGTATGTGACGGGTGGATAACCAGACCAAATCCCCGACCTTGTAATCCGGAGCTGGTCGCCGGCGTAAATTGTCGTAGTGTTGATGGCGGGATTGAGCCCAGGTGATATTATCCTGTAATAATTTAAAATTTTGAGCGATGGAATTAACTAAGTCGTTAACAGTAGGACATTGAGCATGCATATTGGGTAGGAGATCATAAGTAGGATGAAATCCATAATTGGCGAAAAAGGGGGAAAGCTGGGTGGAATCACTTTTGGTGATATTATAGGCAAACTCAGCAGTTTCCAAATATTCAGCCCATTTATCTTGTTGCTGTGAACAGAAAACACGTAAATATTGTTCTAAAGTTTGGTTGGTGCGTTCACATTGGCCATTCGTTTGCGGATAATATGATGTTGTAAGTTTCCTTGTGATATTCAATTTGTCACATAAGGATTGCCAAAATTTAGATGTGAATTGGCTACCACGGTCTGTTAGAATACTTGTTGGTAGTCCATGTAATTTTACAATGTGTGATAAAAACAACTCCGCGGTTTGAGATGCAGTCGGTAAAGCTTGTATGGGCAAAAAATGTGCCATCTTAGGCCTAGATTTGGAGTTTTGTCGGTAACGACCCGCGTAGCTAACGCTGGCTTTTTTCTGGCCGCACCATAAAATTAACTCTGGTATTGAGAGTCCACATAAAGGCAGCGTTAGGCTCCAAAAAAGGAGCGTAGAGCATTTTTAACACAGCTTCAACTCTCGATACCAGAGTTGCTTACGCAAGCGGCCAGCCTCAAAAACGTGCTCATGCACGATTCTCCCATAGAAAATAATGGGGCTGTTTGAGCTGAAAAAAACCTAACACCTGCAAAAAAGCCGCGTTCAGCTCCTAACGCAGCCCCATTGTTTGCTATGGGGAAACACTTCCTACGTCTGCACCTAACACCCACCCTAACATGTACCCCGAGTCTAAACACCCCTAACCTTACACTTATTAACCCCTAATCTGCCGCCCCTGCTATCGCTGACCCCTGCATATTATTATTAACCCCTAATCTGCCGCTCCGTAAACCGCCGCTACTTACATTATCCCTATGTACCCCTAATCTGCTGCCCTAACATCGCCGACCCCTATATTATATTTATTAACCCCTAATCTGCCCCCCACAACGTCGCCTCCACCTGCCTACACTTATTAACCCCTAATCTGCTGAGCGGACCTGAGCGCTACTATAATAAAGTTATTAACCCCTAATCCGCCTCACTAACCCTATAATAAATAGTATTAACCCCTAATCTGCCCTCCCTAACATCGCCGACACCTAACTTCAATTATTAACCCCTAATCTGCCTACCGGAGCTCACCGCTATTCTAATAAATGTATTAACCCCTAAAGCTAAGTCTAACCCTAACACTAACACCCCCCTAAGTTAAATATAATTTACATCTAACGAAATTAATTAACTCTTATTAAATAAATTATTCCTATTTAAAGCTAAATACTTACCTGTAAAATAAATCCTAATATAGCTACAATATAAATTATAATTACATTGTAGCTATTTTAGGATTAATATTTATTTTACAGGCAACTTTGTAATTATTTTAACCAGGTACAATAGCTATTAAATAGTTAAGAACTATTTAATAGTTACCTAGTTAAAATAATTACAAAATTACCTGTCAAATAAATCCTAACCTAAGTTACAATTAAACCTAACACTACACTATCAATACATTAATTAAATACAATACCTACAAATAACTACAATGAAATAAACTAACTAAAGAACAAAAAATAAAAAAGAACTAAGTTACAAAAAATAAAAAAATATCTACAAACATAAGAAAAATATTACAACAATTTGAAACTAATTACACCTACTCTAAGCCCCCTAATAAAACAACAAAGCCCCCCAAAATAAAAAATGCCCTACCCTATTCTAAATTACTAAAGTTAAAAGCTCTTTTACCTTACCAGCCCTGAACAGGGCCCTTTGCGGGGCATGCCCCAAGAAGTTCAGCTCTTTTGCCTGTAAAAAAAACATACAATACCCCCCCCAACATTACAATCCACCACCCACATACCCCTAATCTAACCCAAACCCCCCTTAAATAAACCTAGCACTAAGCCCCTGAAGATCTTCCGACCTTGTCTTCACCATACCAGGTTCACCGATCGGTCCTGAAGAGCTCCTCCGATGTCCTGATCCAAGCACAAGCGGGGGGCTGAAGATGTCCATGATCCGGTAGAAGTCTTCATCCAAGCGGGGCAGAAGAGGTCTTCCATCCGATTGAAGTCTTCATCCAGGCGGCATCTTCTATCGTCATCCATCTGGAACGGAGCAGCAGCATCCTGAAGACCTCCGACGCGGAACATCCATCCTGGCCAATGACTGAACGACGAATGACGGTTCCTTTAAATGACGTCATCCAAGATGGCGTCCCTCGAATTCTGATTGGCTGATAGGATTCTATCAGCCAATCGGAATTAAGGTAGGAATATTCTGATTGGCTGATGGAATCAGCCAATCAGAATCAAGTTCAATCCGATCGGCTGATCCAATCAGCCAATCAGATTGAGCTCGCATTCTATTGGCTGTTCCGATCAGCCAATAGAATGCGAGCTAAATCTGATTGGCTGATTCCATCAGCCAATCAGAATATTCCTACCTTAATTCCGAGTGGCTGATAGAATCCTATCAGCCAATCGGAATTCGAGGGACGCCATCTTGGATGACGTCATTTAAAGGAACCGTCATTCGTCGTTCAGTCGTCGGCCAGGATGGATGTTCCGCGTCGGAGGTCTTCAGGATGCTGCCGCTCCGTTCCAGATGGATGTCGATAGAAGATGCCACCTGGATGAAGACTTCAATCGGATGGAAGACCTCTTCTGCCCCGCTTGGATGAAGACTTCTACCGGATCATGGACATCTTCAGCCCCCCGCTTGGGCTTGGATCAGGACATCGGAGGAGCTCTTCAGGACCGATCGGTGAACCTGGTATGGTGAAGACAAGGTAGGAAGATCTTCAGGGGCTTAGTGTTAGGTTTATTTAAGGGGGTTTGGGTTAGATTAGGGGTATGTGGGTGGTGGATTGTAATGTTGGGGGGGTATTGTATGTTTTTTTTACAGGCAAAAGAGCTGAACTTCTTGGGGCATGCCCCGCAAAGGGCCCTGTTCAGGGCTGGTAAGGTAAAAGAGCTTTTATTTTTTTATTTTTTGTAACTTAGTTCTTTTTTATTTTTTGTACTTTAGTTAGTTTATTTCATTGTAGTTATTTGTAGGTATTGTATTTAATTAATGTATTGATAGTGTAGTGTTAGGTTTAATTGTAAGTAATTGTAGGTATTTTATTTAATTAATTTAATGATAGTATAGTGTTAGGTTTAATTGTAACTTAGGTTAGGATTTATTTGACAGGTAATTTTGTAATTATTTTAACTAGGTAACTATTAAATAGTTCTTAACTATTTAATAGCTATTGTACCTGGTTAAAATAATTACAAAGTTGCCTGTAAAATAAATATTAATCCTAAAATAGCTACAATGTAATTATAATTTATATTGTAGCTATATTAGGATTTATTTTACAGGTAAGTATTTAGCTTTAAATAGGAATAATTTATTTAATAAGAGTTAATTAATTTCGTTAGATGTAAATTATATTTAACTTAGGGGGGTGTTAGTGTTAGGGTTAGACTTAGCTTTAGGGGTTAATACATTTATTAGAATAGCGGTGAGCTCCGGTCGGCAGATTAGGGGTTAATAATTGAAGTTAGGTGTCGGCGATGTTAGGGAGGGCAGATTAGGGGTTAATACTATTTATTATAGGGTTAGTGAGGCGGATTAGGGGTTAATAAGTGTAGGCAGGTGGAGGCGACATTGTGGGGGGCAGATTAGGGGTTAATAAATATAATATAGGGGTCGGCGGTGTTAGGGGCAGCAGATTAGGGGTACATAAGGATAACGTAGGTGGCGGCGCTTTGCGGTCGTCAGATTAGGGGTTAATAAGTGTAGGTAGCTGGCGGCAACGTTGTGGGGGGCAGGTTAGGGGTTACTAAATATAATATAGGGGTCGGCAGTGTTAGGGGCAGCAGATTAGGGGTACATAAGGATAACGTAGGTGGCGGTCGGCAGATTAGGGGTTAAAAAAATGTAATCGAGTGGCGGCGATGTGGGGGGACCTCGGTTTAGGGGTACATAGGTAGTTTATGGGTGTTAGTGTACTTTAGAGCACAGTAGTTAAGAGCTTTATAAACCGGCGTTAGCTCAGAAAGCTCTTAACTACTGACTTTTTTCCTGCGGCTGGAGTTTTGTCGTTAGATGTCTAACGCTCACTTCAGACACGACTCTAAATACCGGAGTTAGAAAGATCCCATTGAAAAGATTGGATACACAATTTACGTAAGGGGATCTGCGGTATGGAAAAGTCGCGGCTGAAAAGTGAGCGTTAGACCCTATTTTGAGTGACTCCAAATACCGGAGGTAGCCTAAAACCAGCGTTAGGAGCCTCTAATGCTGGTTTTCACGGCTAACGCCAAACTCCAAATCTAGGCCTTAGTAAATAAATCAATAACTACTAAAATAGTAGTATAAGTCTTTGATTTAGGCAACTCTACTATGAAATCCATAGCGACTTCTTTCCATGGTCGATCGGGTATCGGTAATGACATTAAATATCCATAAGGTTTTTTGTGATCCTTTTTGTTTTGAACACATAAAGTACAAGTTTTAACGTAATCCTCTATTGAGCTCCACATCTTAGGCCACCAATATTTCCTTTTAATTAAATCATATGTATTTTGTATTCCAGGATGTCCATTAAGGACTGAGTCATGGTTTTGTTGTAGAATTACCTTTTGTAAAGTTGGTGGTATATACAAGAGATTCTCAAAATAATATAAACCATCTGGATGTTTTATGAGATTATATTTATTTGTATTAACATCCCTGCTTTGAGCATCTTTTAATTCTTGTGTAAAAGGTTGTATGCAGGAGATGAAATTTCCTGGAGATAGAACAGTTCTCTGTGGTTCAATATGGTTAGGGGGTGTTCTCTGTCTTGACAGAGCATCTGCTTCCCCGTTACGTGATCCAGGTCTGTATTGTATATGGAAGTTAAACCTAGAGAAATACAGACTCCATCTGAGTTGTCTTGATGACAACGTGCGGTTAGTCTGCAAATACTCTAGGTTCTTGTGGTCAGTATATACAAGAATTGGTATATCTGTACCCTCCAACAAGTGCCTCCAATTTTCGAAAGCTGATTTGATCGATAGGAGTTCTTTTTCCCCTATTGGATAGTTAATTTCTGGAGGTGTTAAAGATCGTGAGTAATAAGCAACCGGATGAACGAATTCTGTTAAACTTGTCCTTTGAGATAGGATGGCACCTATTGCATACTCCGATGCATCAACTTCTAGGATGTACTGTTTTGTAGGATCTGGGATATGAAGTATTGGTGCAGTTGTGAAACATTCTTTTAGTAAATTAAATGCTTGTTGTGCATTCAGAGTCCAAACAAAAGGTGTTCCTTTTCCTGTAAGCCTTGTGAGAGGTTTCACTATAGAAGAAACATGTTTAATAAATTTTCGATAAAAATTTGAAAATCCTAAGAAACTTTGAAGTTCTTTTACATTGGTTGGTTACGGCCAATTTGTAATGGAGGATATCTTAGTATCTTCCATATTGATACCATCTGCTGTAATTCTGTAACCAAGGAATGATATATCTTGGGTATGAAATGTACATTTATCTGGTTTTGCATAGAGATGATTCTCTCTTAATCTGGTTAGTACTGTAGTTACATGTTTTATGTGTTCTTGCAAGGATTCTGAGTAAATTAGGATGTCATCCAAGTAGATGATTACACAAACATCGAGTAAATCACGGAAAACCTCATTAATAAAATGTTGAAAGGTTGCTGGGGCGTTGCAGAGGCCGAATGGCATCACAGTGTACTCGTACAAACCATATCTGGTACGGAACGCTGTGAGCCATTCGTCCCCTTTCCTTATGCGGATTAAGTTATATGCGCCCCTCAAATCTAGTTTAGTATAAATAGATGCCTTACCCAACCTTTCAATTAATTCAGTTATCAAAGGTAATGGGTATCTATTTTTAATTGTAATCTTATTGAGCTGTCGGTAATCAACAATTGGTCTAAGTGTTCCATCTTTATTGCGCACGAAAAACATTCCAGCAGCTGCTGGCGAAGTGGAAGCTCTTATAAAGCCCTTTTTTAGATTCTCATCTAGATATTGTTTTAAGTTATGTAGCTCAGGCTGAGATAGTGGATAAATGTGACCAAAAGGTATTGGTGACCCAGGAAGGAGATCTATTGGACAATCGTAAGTCCTATGCGGTGGTAAAGTCTCCGCCTCCTTTTTATCAAATACATCCTGAAATTGGGAATAGATTTCAGGTACTGGGTGTTGTAATTTTCCAACTTAATTCTTTGTTGTGGTTAGATTATTTATATGTGAATATATTTGTTTTGGTAAACAATGTTGCTTACAATAATGAGATTGGAATTGTGTACTAAGTGTTTGCCAATCAATGCTAGGTTGGTGTTGTTGTAACCAAGGTAAGCCTAAGATTAATGGAAATAGAGGTGATGGTGTTACGTCGAATTAAATATGTTCTTTATGTCCCCCATGTGTAACCATAATAATAGGTGTTGTTTGATGTGTGATTGGACCGTTAGAAATTTGACTACCATCAAAAACACGTAACACGTATGATTTTTGATTTTTCTTTAATGCTATTTCATTCCTATACACCACATCTAAATCAATAAAGTTGCTTGAAGCACCGGAATCAACGAGTGCCTTCAACATAATCTCTTTTGAGCCCCACTGTAAGGAAACAAGTAAATGACAGTAAGATGGTTTATCAAAACTTATGTCAGAAGTACTACTGAAGTTATAGTTCTTACCTCTTTTTATCTTGGTAAGGTTAGGGCAGTCTTTTACTTCATGTTCTTTAGATGCGCAATAAAGACAGAGGTTATTTTCCCTTCTCCTCTTTTTCTCTTCAGGGCTTAAAGGTCCCCTGATTACACCAATTTCCATTGGTTCTTCTGTAAGCTTATATGGTTGATAGGATTTCCTTATTATTGGATCTGAATTATATCTTTCCTTCTTTCGTTCCCTTAAACGTCTGTCAATATTAATTGACAAAGACATTAAATTATCCAGACTTTCTGGTATGTCTATTCTAAATAGCTCATCTTTCAGGGCTTCTGATAATCCTAGTCTAAATTGGTTTCTAAGTGAGATGTCATTCCACTGCGAATCTTTTGAAACCCTTTTAAATGCGGCTATATAGTCCTCTACAGGCCTCTTTCCCTGTTTAAGAGCTCTCATTGAATTTTCTGATGTGAGTTGTTTGCACGGATCATCATACAATAAAGCCATGGCGTGGAAAAAAGCTTCTAAGTTATCTAATATGGGGTCATTTTGCTCAAAATAAGAGTTGGCCCAGGTTCTAGGCTCTGCTCTGAGATAAGAAATAACTGTCAATACTCTTTGTTTGTCAGTAGTGTATGTTTTTGGTCTTAAAGTGAATAAAAGGTAACATGCATTCTTAAAGTCACGGAACTGACTTCTATCGCCAGAAAATTTTTCTGGAGGTGATACAATAGGCTCATTTGTTGAATCTATAGTAATCTGTTTAGGAGCTGCAGTATCTTTTATAATGTCTCGTAATGTCTGATTTTCTAATTGCAACTCTCTTAAACCTTGAGAAAGTTGATCTACTCTCTGTGAGAGATTGTATACATGTATGGGCAAATCTGCTTGATCCATTTTCAGGCTTGTTATTCTGTCACAGCTGCTGATAATCAGAATTGTTCTGGAATCTGCTGACAAAAAGGATGTTTTGTGACCAAAGAACAGCAGGCTTCTGTTTGTCTGCAAAGCTCCAGTCTGAATAGGGGAGGAGTCCAGGTGCACACTGAATCTGTAGGCAGACTTCCAGGTAGTGCTGCATGAAGCAGCTGAACAAAGCAGTAGGTGGCTCAATTGAAACCAGGGGAGGTTCCTCAATAACAAGCAATGAGCAAAGGAGCTAGGATGCTTATAAAGGAACACAACAGGCATAATTAAAGGGACAGGCTGTAAAGAGATACTGATATTATGACTGCTGCATTTTTGGAACAGGGAGATGGAAGAAGATGATTGGTCTGTCCTCCTACTTCAAATTTGGCCTAAACACAAGTGGCTGTCTCAAATCAGTCCGGCCACGAGATAGATAGATTTGATAGATAGATAGATATACATAGATTGATAGGTAGATAGAATTGATAGAAGATAAATAGATCGATTTGATAGATATATAATTACCCTTACAAAGTATAATAATAAAACATGCGGTCTGGGAGCCATGGTAACTAGGTTGTGTTAAGTAGTACTATTCTTAGCACTTTAATCCCTGTAACTCCTCCTATCGGGGGAGGTCTATGTGGCCTGCATAATCACCCTGATAAATTATAACAACAAGACATGTGGTCTGGGACCCATGGTAACTAGGTTTTGTTTATATTAGTACTATTCTTAGCACTTTAATCCATGTTACTCCCCCTATCTGTGTAGGTCTATATGGCCTGCATGATTATTTTTTTTAAATTTACACTAATGTTAAGCAGATATGAGTGGTGGCTGGCACAGCAATTAACCACAGTATATGCTGTGTAAGCCTGACACACAGGCCTGATAGAAAATGAAATTAGATTACACTAGCAAAATGATTTAAAAGTTTTGTTGTTTAAATTTACACTAATGTTAAGCAGATATGAGTGGTGGCTGGCACAGAGCAATTAACCACAGCATATGCTGTGTGAGCCTGAGACACAGGCCTGATAGAAAATGAAATTAGATTACACTAGCAAAATGATTTAAAAGTTTTGTTGTTTAAATTTACACTAATGTTAAGCAGATATCAGTGGTGGCACTAATCACAGTATATGCTGTGAGCCTCACACACAGGCTGAAAGCCAGGCAAATGCAAATAAAATTACAAATAATAAAAAAAAAAAACGACTGAAGTTCTAGCCCTAAAAAGGGCTTTTTGGGGTGCTGTCCTTACAGCAGAGATTAGATGAGTCCTTCAGGACTAGTGGACACTAAATACACTAGCCTAGCTATCTATTTCCCTATAATGTCAGCAGCAGCAACACTAAACCTCCTCTCACTAAGAAAGCAGGATCGTAATGAATCTAAAATGGCTGCTGACCAGGAGCTGGGAGGGTCTGTGAGGGAGTGTCTGCTGCTGATTGGCTCAAATGTGTCTGAAGGCTGTGAGATACAGGGTCAAAGTTTCCTCAATGATGACGAATAGGGGGCGGATCGAACATCGCATATGTTCGCCCGCAGCGGCGAACGCGAACAAGCTATGTTCACCGGGAACTGTTCTCCGGCGAACTGTTTGCGACATCACTAATAACCAACACAGTTATATTAATATAATTTTTACCTCTGTGATTACCTTGTATCTAGGAACCTTCTTCCAGCCCCCTGATCACATGACTGTGACTGTTTATTATCTATTGTCTTAAATTTAGCATTGCTTTGTGCTAAATCTTAAATAAAATCCTGTGCCTGAACACAGTGTTATCTATATGGCCCATGTGTACTTTCTGTCTCTGTGTTGAAAAGAGATTTAAAAAGCCTATGATAAGAGGTAGCCCTCAAAGGCTTAGAAATGAGCATATGAGCCTACATATGTTCACTGTAAACTAAGAATACCAAGAGAAAAAAGCAAATTTGATGATAAAAGTAAATTGAAAAGTTGATAAAAATTAAAAGTCCTATCTGAATAATGAAAGTTTAATTTATACTAGACTGTCCCTTTAATAAAGAAGGCTACAGCTCATAGAACTATTAATTTCAGTCTTCTATGACAACCACTGGATAAACATTTAAAACCTTCTATTCTGAAAACATTTAAAAAATATAAATATTATATTCATTTGAACAGGATTATTTCATATATGTATGATTCCTTTTTTGATGAGAATAATTCTTTTAACACTTGGTCGATGTTTACTAGCGTTAGGGCCAATCAAACAGTGGCTACAATTATAAGAAGCTGTAGTGAAATGTATAGCTGTTCTTAAAATAAAAAAAAGGAAGATATTTTACATTAAACGGTCGTCAGTAGCCACATTCCATTAAAAGAACTAGCCCCATGACTTGCAATGGAGCGAGCATCTGACATATGCATGCACAGTCACAGGCCCTATTTTCTCTTTAATGATTCACATAGAAAGTATCATTTTTAACATAAGTTTCCATTTTACTTCTATGATCAAATTTATTTTGTTCTCTTGGTAAGCAGGTAGATAGGTTCAGGAGCACTGTATGATAGTAGTGTTTAAAGAATATGCTTAACAATATTATACACCTCTTTATCTCCCACTCCCTCAACCTTCTGGCCCTAACAGAAAACTGTCTCTCTCCCCTAGACACAGCATTCACTACTGCTCTGTCACATGGGGGACTCCACTTCAGCCACACTCCTAGGTCTGGTAATAGATAAGGAGGTGGTGTAGGTATTTTACTTTCCTCTCATTGCACTTTTCAACAAATACAAACCATCTCTTCCCTCACATTTTCCTCATTCGAAACCCACATTATTTGCTTATTCTCTCCCCTCTCTAGACGTGTAGCAGTCATATACCGACCCCCTGGCTTCTCAACTAAATTTCTAGATCAAAAATATATAAAATGTTGGATGCGCCAAATCTATATAGTATGTTCAAAATAAATGTGTGTGATTGTGATGTAATGTCCAATTAATAATAGAACAATGTGTATGTTACACACACAAATTTGTGTACAATTTACAAAAATATTGATAAAAATACAATGCTGTGAAAGTGATATATATATATATATATATATATATATATATATATATACATATATAAATATACCACTGTGACAGAACAAAAAATGTTAGTAAATCAATCACTTATCCAAACGTGAAGTGAAATAAAGCCCCAAATTGATCTAAGGGTCATCCCCCTCTTCAACAGCGGCAGTCCACTTCTTCCAAATCTTGATGGTTAGCCATGTGCGATCAATCTGAAAGGTGTCAAAGAGAAGAAGGCGCCACAATAGTGCTCAATAAATAAAATAGGTAACGCAAACACGCAGATACCATTATACTCACAGAATATCAAGCACTTAAGAAGTACTACAACAGCCTCCTGGACCCCTAATGAGTCATCCAGATAACTCTCCCTCCAGCAATGTGCTCAAACAACTTATCCACTCACTGGAACTGCAGGTCTCTGGTTTGCAGATTCTTAGGGCGATGTGCAATGCTCTATAGGGAAATGACAAGCAGCGGCTCTACTCGAAAGAGCCTAAATACAATTAAAATCCACAAATGTTGCGGAATAATGGAATAAAAAAGTCGTGGATAAAAGTCTATTGGTAAAAGTCTATAATATTTTACCAATAGACTTTTATCCACAACTTTTTTTTCCCATTATTCCGCAATATTTGTGGATTTTTTAATTGTATTTAGGCTCTTTTGAGTGGAGCCCCTGCTTGCCATTTCCTTATAGAGCATTGCACATTGCCCTAAGAATCTGCAAACCAGAGACTTGCAGTTCCAGTGAGTGGATATGTTGTTTGAGCGCATTGCCGGAGGGAGAGTTATCTGGACGAGTCCTTAAGGGTGCAGGAGGCTGTTGTAGTGCTTGATACTCTGTGAGTATAATGGTATCTGCGTGTTGGCGTTACCTATTTTATTGATTGTGCACTATTGTGGCGCCTTCTTCTCTTTGACCCCTTTCAAATTTCTAGATCACTTGGCTGCCTGGCTACCTTATTTCCTTTCCTCAGACACCCCCACACTTATTCTTGGCAACTTCAGCATCCCTCTTGACAATCCCACTGCCTCCTTTGCAAAACAACTTCTGCAACTCACTTCCTCTTTCGGTTTGTCACAATGGACTGACTCTCCCACTCACAAAGACGGTCACTCCCTTGATATGATCTTTAGCTATCGATGCACTATTTCAAACTTCAAAAACTCCCCTTTTCCTCTTTCTGACCACCATCTCCTCTCTTGCAACATATCATCCCTCCCTATAACTCTCTCCCTCCTTCTACTTCTTACACCAAGCTTCACAGAAGCATTATGTCATTAGATCAGCAACAGCTTGCTAATTCCCTTGAACCTCTCCTCTCATCCATCTCCTCCTTTTCCTGCCCTGACAAATCTGCCACTATAATTCTACCCTTACATCTGTCCTTAACAATCTGGCCCCTCTTACAATAGCTTGGAAATCATACACTCATCCTCAGCCCTGGCATACTCCTCTGACACGGTACCCTTGCAGATGTTCCCATACTGATGAGTGGCACTGGAGAAAATCTCGGAGTTCAGCTGATTTTCTTCATTACAAATTCATCTTGAACGCCTACTATTCTGCCCTTCATCTCTCTAAGCAACATTACTTCTCTACTCTTATATCTACTCTTTCTTTAAACCCAAAACGTCTGTTCTCCACTTTCAATACCCTTCTCCACCCACCCCCACCCCCTAATACAACTTCCCTGTCAGCTCAAGACTTTGCCACCCACTTCAATAACAAAATTGACTCCATCAGAAACCAAATCATCTCTCAACATACTTCCATTCTCTCACCCCTTCAAACGCTCCCAATCAACAACAACCCACATAGCCATAAACTTAGCTCTTTCTCCCCTGTTACTGAGGAAGACGTTTCTCTCACTTATACTTCGATCTCATCTCACTACCTGTCCCCTTGATCCTATCCCCTCACAGCTACTCCCCTCCCTCTCTTCTACCCTTACCCCTATACTCACACACATATTCAACCTCTCTCTCAGCACCGATATACTTATCTCATCTCTGAAACATGCACTGGTCATACCTATCCTCAACAAAACCTTCTCTTGAGCCAACTTTTCCCATCCAACTCCCACCCTATTTCCCTACTCCCTCTTGCCTCAAAGCTTCTGGAAAAGCTAGTATATGCACGCCTATCCCATTTCCTTACATTAAACTCCCTACTTGACCCACTGCAATTCGTCCCCATCTCTCCACAGACAGCAATTGTTAGGGTTACCAACGACCTACTTACAGCAAAATTGAAAGGCCACTTCTCTCTGCTTATCCTCCTTGATCTGTCAACCTTTGATACTGTTGACCACCCTATTTTGTGCCAAACCCTCCAACCCTTCTGCATTTGTGACACAGCCCTCTCATGGTTTTCTTCTTACCTATCAAACCGTACCTTTTAGTGTAGCCTTCTCTGCCCTGTCACCACTTTCTGTCAGGGTACTGCAAGGCTCAGTCCTCGATCCCCTTCTCTTCTTAATCTACACTTCATCATTAGGTTCCCTAATAAAGTCCCATGGGTTCCAATATCATTTGTATGCTGACAACACCCAACTCTACTTCTCTGCACCAGACCTATCTCCTCCTTGCTAACCTGTGTCACTAACTGTCTTTCTCACATCTCTTCCTGGATGTCCTCTTACTACCTCAAGCTAAATCTCTCCAAAACTGAGCTCCTTATTTTCCCCCTTCTTCCAAAATCTCCACCCCCAATCTCTCTATAACTGTCGAGAACTCCATCATTACGCCTACCCAGCATGTCCGATGTCTTGGGGTCACATTTGACTCAAATCTTTCTTTCACTCCTCACATTCAGTCCTTGGCTAAATCCTGCCGCTTCCACCTTAAAAACATCTCTAAAATTAGACATTTCCTTACACAAGACACAACTAAGATTGTAATCCACTCTCTCATCCTTTTCCGCCTTGATTACTGCAACTCTGTCCTCTCTGGTCTTCCCAGCTGCTGCATAGCTCCTTTACAATCCATAATGAATGCCTCTGCCAGACTTATCTTCCTTACAAGTCACTCTTCCTTTGCTGCACCTCTCTTCCAATCCCTTCATTGACTTCCTCTTGCCTCTAGGATTAAACACAAAATTCTCACTCTGACATACAAAGCCCTCAATTGCACTGCTCCCCCTATATCTCAGACCTTGTCTTCAGATACTCTCCCTCCTGTCCCCTTCACTCTGCTCATGACCTCCTACTCTCCTTCTCTCTTGTTACCTCCTCACTCCCATTTACAGCATTTCTCCAGACTGGCTCCCATCTTGTGGAACTCTCTGCCTCGCTCCACAGGACTCTCCCCTAGTTTTGAAAGCCTCAAGCGCTCCCTAAAGACTCTACTGTTCAGGGAAGCATACAACCAGTTCCTCTCCTCCATTGTGATCCCCTTGAACCCCCTTAGCATGTAAGCCCAAGAGTCCAGCTGTTTGTAGATCACCTTCTTAAGAGCTGACTACAACAGTGTGACTCTTGGCCGGTTCCTCTACTCGTTTGATCCCTATAAATGTTTTGTTGTACTCCTACTATGTTTATAGTGCTGCGGAATCTTTTGGCGCTCTACAAATAACCGATAATAATAATAATTATACATTGTGAAAACACTGCTGCCATCTAGTGCTAAAAGAATTCTTACAAAACTTCTGCCATATAGTTCCCCAGATATGTGCACTCAACCTACCTAGGTGTTTTATTCAAGAAAGAATACTATGAGAATTAGTGGATAACAGAAGTAAATTGAAAACTTTTCTTTTTTTATGTATGTGTAAAAAAAAATTGGATGTTTTTTTTATTATCAAAAAGTATAAAAAAAAGTATATCATGGGTAATGATAATCAGAGATGTGTACTTTGGTGAAACATGAAACTATTTAAAGATGAAACCTATTGGAAAAATGCTAAAAACTTGAGGCTGTATGCAAAGATGTTGGACACAATGATGATGTAAGGGAAATGGGAAGATAAATAGGTTTGCAATTAACTTGTCTGCAAGGTGTGAATAAATTCCACAGGCTGCAGAAAAGCCTGTCATATTAGTAAAAGCAATCCCTAATGCAGCACAGAAAATACTCTACTTAATTAAACATTCTTTTGCATAATAATAGCTTTAGCTACTAAAAACAAAAATAATGTATTCGTTCAGGTCCTTGTTATTGATCCTCTATTTGCGTGTTTAACGCACATGTTCCTTGAAAGGGATAGTCTAGTCAAAATTAAACTTCCATGATTCAGATTTCAAGCAACTTTCTAATTTACTCCTATTATTACATTTTCCTCATTCTCTTTGTATTTTTATTTGAAATGATAAAGAATGTAAGCTTAGGAGCTGGCCCATTATTGGTTCAGCACCTGGGTAGCGCTTGCTGATTGGTGGCTACATTTGACACCAATCAGATAGATCTACCCAGATGCTGAACCAAGAATGAAGAAAAATTGATAATAGGAGTAAATTAGAAAGTTGCTTAAAATTGCATGCTCTATCTGAATCATGGAAGTTTAATTTTGACTAGTCTGTCCCTTTAATTAATATCTTTGTAAAAATGTAACATTCTAGATGAAATCAGGTCGAGTTGCCATTGATTTAAATCTTTTCTTTATTATTCGGAATACTGTAGAGTGAGTTGAGATCGACTGATTGACTTCTTCGTTCAACTTTTTCATTTTCCTTGGCAAAAGAACCTCGCAGAATTTCTAATCTTTCGCTAGAACTCATTTCATCGAAACTTAGTAGATAGTTGTAACACAGACAGGCAAGGACTGCACCAGTCAAGGGACCTACCCAGAAAATCTGTTGAAAAAGAAATTTGACTATTAGTTCAGTAGTTTGAAGATATTTTAGTGTAAATGGAACTTTCACGAATCAACTAAAGATTGAGAATATAATTTTAAGAGATATTTCAATTTTACTTACTATTAACAAATGTATTTTGTTCTTTCTGTATCTTTCTTGAAAAGCATACCTAAGTAGGCTCAAGACCAGCAATACACTACTGGGAGATAGCTGGTGGTTGGTGGCTATACATATATAATTGTGACTGGCTTACCAGATAAGTCCCGGACTGCATTATTTATTTAAAGGGACATCAAACCCAACATTTTTCTTTCATTATTCAGATAGAGAATACAATTTTAAACAACTTTCTAATTTACTTCTATTATCTAATTTGCTTAATTATCTTGATATTCTTGCCTGAAAAGCATATCTAGATAGGCTCAGTAGCTGCTGATTGGTGGCTGCACATAGATGCCTTGTGTGATTGGCTGACCCATGTGCATTGCTATTTCTTCAACAAAGAATATCTAAAGAAAGAAGCAAATTAGATAATAGATGTAAATTGGAATGTTGTTTAAAATAGTTTTCTCTGTCTGAATCATGAAAGAAAAAAATGGGGTTTAATGTCCCTTTAATGCTGACTTAAGTTACTGTATGTGCATGGGTTATATACAAATTTGTAATCATGAAAAATTGCAATAGAGAAAGCATAAAGTGTAAGCATTTTCTTTTCACACTTTTATGTCTATGTAATGTTTCTGTTCTGTTTCTAGCTATTTAGAGTTGGAAGGTAGTTTCTTCTCCCCACTGAGAAGAGACATATATTGAGTTCATGCGTACTACAGCCAGGGGCTATCTTAAAAGGTGGCAAAATGTTTGGGTCCACTTGCACTATTTATATCTCCAAGATGTATACCTTGTGCAGTTACCACGTGCAACCACAACTCTGTAAAGTAACCAACTGGGTGGTAGAGAAGAGATATTTAATAGGTCTATAAAAAGAAAATGGGACCTGCTTATGCTTTTGGGAAGGTTGAATAGGAATGTGTCCAAGAAGATGGAAGCAAAACAGCAGATCTGGGAGGCTAGGTTGTATACTGTATGTTCCTCTCAAGGAAAGTACTCAAGAAGAAATATTTTAGGCTTTCAATGTTTTCTGATTTTTTTCATGTGTTATTTTTAGTTAGTCTTCTAGCAAAATGGTACATTTATCAAATTACGCAATATCGTTCACTGGAAACAGTGCGCCACTCGTAATCTGGCCCTAATTTTAGTTCTTAATTGTTTATACATAGTAAGCGGACGTGAATAAAATAGTTTTATATCACCTAAAAAGGACAGTAGACACCAAAAATCTTATTGTTTTAAAATATAGATAATCCCTTTATTAACCATTCCTCAGTTTTCAGTAACCAACATTGTTATATTAATATACTTTTTACCCCTGTGATAACCTTGTATCTAAGCTTCTGCAGACTGCCTCCTTTTTTCAGCAATTTCATTTCAGGCAATTAGTGCTGACTCTAAAATAATTCCACGGGTAAGAGCACAATGTTATCTATATGGCACACATGAACTAATGCTGTGAAATACTGTCAAATGCATTCAGATAAGAGGCAGCCTACAAGGGCTTAGAAATTAGCATATGAGCCTACCTAGGTATAGCTTTCAACTAAGAATACCAAGAAAACAAATCAAATATGATAAAAGTAAATTGGAAAGTTGGTTAAAATTTCTGAATCATGAAAGTTTAATTTGGACTTTACTGTCCCTTTAACACTGAAATATGCAACAATACATTTTTGTTATGTAGGAGTTGTAATTTTTCTTTAATGTTTGTGCAAATGATGTAAAAATAATAGTAATATTATTTTTTAATTATAATTTTATTGCTGTCTTACCCAATGATAGGTAAAGTTTCCTGTAATCAATGCAGGACCAAATGACCGGGCAGGGTTCATTGAACATCCAGTGTAATAGATCTATAGAAAATAAACAATTGACTTATTTTATACGTGCTTATTACCAAACAACACAACCATTATCTTTCCCACTACTGATATCAGGCTTACTGGTCTGTAGCTTCCAGGATCAGCCATGCTTCCCTTTTTAAACAGTGGCACCACATCAGCTTTATGCCAAAAGTGGGATACTATGCCTGAGTATAATTAGTGTTGAAAAATTAAGTAGAGGTTTGACTATAACAGTCCTAAGTTCCCTTAAAACCCTTGGTTGTATTCCATCTGGACCTGGAGTTTTATTTACCTTATTATTATCCATTTTTTCCCTGATATTATCTAGAGATAACCCATTTAATGGTATGGACTTGTATGTTCTAGTTTGTTTCAGTATATCTCCCATTGGTTCCTCTCGTATGTATACTGAAGAACAGAACTGGTTTAATACCTCAGCCTTCTTTCTCCCTGTCACTGGGAATTGGGCCCACAATATTTATAGTGCACCCTTAATAAACTACCTAGATATTTGACTGCAATTCAAACATGCCCTTATTATTTGTCTGAAAAAGTCATGGATTTCAAACAATGTTCAGCTATCAACTACATCAAGTAGGCCAATAACCAGTGATTTCCAATCAATCAGAATCCCTTACAAAGTTGATGACATGGATTTTATTTAGGGGTTTTCTAACTCAAAACAGTTGCAATTTAATAGAAACCGAGTAATCCATTTATATTATGATTTTCAAATATATTACTCCACTAATACTCCCTCTATATACCTTTCAAGAAGGGAACATTAACACCAGAAATCAATAAAAAATAGAAAACTCTGCCACATTTTACAAATAATATTTAAAATTTTCAACATCTTGAAAATGTTGAAAACAAATAATTTAGTGTCTTTTCCTGACTGTTTACATGTCCCCCCCCCCAAGTTGAATTATTGCATATAATTCACATGTTTAAAAGATAGTAATATAGTTTATATCACACTTTTAAACTATGAAACGTATACATCAATTAAACATTCATTTAAATGTTCATTTTGAAAGTAGAAACATTTTAAATATAAAATTACTCAAAATTATATGTAATAATTAATTGTACACACATGTCATTTATTGCTAATAATGGTTAACTATATTAGGCAGCTCAATAAAAACATTTTTATTAAAGAACTTTGGTACCGAGACCAAAAGAAGGTAAATAAATTGTGGCCTATTTATTGTGGTGCGAGCGGATATAATCCGATATAGCGCATCATGTCCGCTGCACATCGATAAATGCCGACAGCATACGCTCTCAGCATTTATCATTGCACCAGCAGTTCTTGTGAACTGTTCGTGCAATACCACCCCCTGCAGATTCGCAGCCAATCGGCCGCTTGCAGGGGGTGTCAATTAACACGATCGTATTCGATCGGGTTGATTTCTGTCGATTTCTGTCCGCCACCTCAGAGCAGGCAAACAGGTTATGGAGCAACGGTCTTTAGACCGCTGCTTCATAACATCTGTTTCCGATGAGCCTGAAGGCTCGCCAGAAACACGGGGCACATAATGTTTCTTTAAACATAAAAATACGGAGCTTCCATATTTTAGTTTGAGCTTGAACTGATTTTTTTTGCTTCCATGGCATTTGGGAAAAGTGTGATCTTAAAGGGACACTGAACCCAAATTTTTTCTTTCATGATTCAGATAGAGCATGCAATTTTAAGCTACTTTCTAATTTATTCCTATGATCAATTTTTCATCGTTCTCTTGCTATCTTTATTTTAAAAAGAAGACATCTAAACTTTTTTTTTTTTATTCAGAACTCTGGACAGCACTTTTTTATTGATGGATGAGTTTATCCACCAATCAGCAAAAACAACTCAGGTTGATCACCAAAAATGGGCCGGCATCTAAACTTACTTTCTTGCATTTCAAATAAAGATACCAAGAGAATGAAGAAAATTTGATAATAGGAGTAAATTAGAAAGTTGCTTAAAATGTCATGCTCTATCTGAATCACGAAAGAAAAAATTTGGTTACAGTGTCCCTTTAAGTGAAAAATCTCATATGCTCCTGTTTCTTGTAGTTTCTTTTGTTTCTGTTCTTATGTGTTTGACTAGAAAATCTTGATGTAACCTTGTTTTTCATGTTTTAACTAGATTTTTATATATTCATTTTGTTATTGAAACACATTTTTTTCTAATACAGTGGGGGCTCTTCTTGTTGGCTGGAATGGAGTAGAAAAAAAAAGAGTTACAATTCAGTGTTTTTATGAATGAATTCAAACTGATTGGAATGGAATAAGGGGCATATTTATCAATGTGCGAGTGGACATGATATGAAGTAGCGTATCATGGCCGCTGCACATCGATAAATGCCGACAGCATACGCTGTTGGCATTTACCATTGAACCAGCAGTTCGGGTTGATTTCTGTCCGCGGCCTCAGATCAGGAGGACAAGTTATGGAGCAGCGGTCTTTAGAACAAGGGGCATCAAGCTCCAAACTTGATAAATAAGTGTTTATTATTTTTCTATTATTTTGCAAAGTCTTTGTTTTTATAGCACTGATGATATATTTGTAGTACATACCCCAAGTAAGTGTCCTAAAGTAACTGAAAATCCGATGGATATTGCTGGAGATCCAATATTGTCATTTCTGCGACCATCCGTTGAGGCAAAAATGCAAAGAACCAATTGGAATGTGAGAAAAATCTCTATTGCAAGTGCTTGTCCAGAAGTTGCCCCATTACTTGGCTGTAATAGTAAAATTAATGAGTTCAGTTTTATTTATACTACAATATAATTCAATATAATAATGACACATTTTAAAGAAGTTTAAGAATACATTCCTATTGCAATAATAACATTAATGATAAGATGGTAATGGAAAGAATAATACATTTAAAATAATATTGCAGCTTTTGATTTTGTACTTTAAAGGGACACTGTACCCAAAATGTTTCTTTCGTGATTCAGATTGAGCATGTAATTTTAAGCAACTTTCTAATTTACTCCTACTATCAAATTTTCTTCATTCTCTTGGTATCTTTATTTGAAATGCAAGAATGTAAGTTTAGATGCCGGCCCATTTTTGGTGATCAACCTGGGTTTTCCTTGCTGATTGGTGGATACATCCATCCACCAATAAAAAAGTGCTGTCCAGAGTACTGAAACCAAAAAAAAGCTTAGATGCCTTTTTCAAATAATGATAGCAAGAGAACAAAGAAACATTGATAATAGGAGTGAATTAGAAAGTTGCTTAAAATTGCATGCTCTTTCTGAATTACAAAAGAAAAATTTGGGGTACAGTGTCCCTTTAAGCTTACCCCCATTAGCTGAAAAATATAACTGTCTCTACTTTACTGGACGAGACACTGCTGAAAGTTTTACAAGAAAAAAAAATATTCAGAAAAAAACCTTGAGATAATACTAATAATAACAATAATATTACATATACATTTTATCAAAAAGTCCCTCTTTTAGATGAAACAAAGAAAAAAGTTGACTGTAAAGTCTATTTCCATGAAAGTCAAAATTAAACGGCTCAAATAAAGCAGGCAGTTTTAAGGTACATTTCTTCTGTTATCGTATTTACTTCATTCTCTTGGTATGCTTTGTTGAAAAGCATACCTAGGTAGGCTCAGGAACAGCAATGTGAGCTAGCTGTTGGTTAGTGGCTATACACATACCTCTTGTCATTGGCCCCACCAGGTGTTTATAGCTAGCTCCCAGAAGTGCACTGCTGCTCTGGAACTGGCGTTTACTATATATTTAAAACCCTTTGCAGGAGTTAAACACATAATTACATGCAAGCAACAGTGCAATAAAAAATTATCTAGCACATTAGAGTACTTTAATTTGTCAGTTTTATTTATTTATATATATATATCAACATCAGTATGGCTGATAGCTTTAAAATATGAATTGTTAAAGAAAGAATTATTGAAAGTAGATTTTACTTGAAAGGGCAGTCAAATAAGAATAGTCTGCATTGTCTTCTGCAGGTAAAACTTACCATGTTTACGCCAAAGCTTCCTCTTGTTTCAGGGGCGGCAAACTCATACAATAAGGCTGATCCAACCACGGCTCCAATTAACTGAGCAAGTATATAACAAGTTGCCTGTATGATGGAAATTTGTGCACCAACTAGGAATGCTATTGTAACCGCAGGGTTCAGATGGGCACCACTTATATGTCCTAAGGACTGTACTAGGGTACCTATTCCCAGTCCAAAAGTTAAAGCAATTTGTAAAACACTTGGAAGGGCGACTAGCCAACGAAGAGCTGACCCCAAGCCAAGAAAAACAAATATAAGTGTACCTATGAGTTCGGCAAGGAAAGCCTTAGCATCAAACTCTGCACACACTTCTTTAATCATATTTAAAAACTATGAAAACAAAAAATATATGCTAATATCTTACTTATCCCTTCTGATACCAAGTCTTATGCTACTGTTTGTTTGGTGACACTATTTATTAATAATTATGGCTTTTATCACATTGGGAAGGAGGAAATTGTGCCTGATAATTCCAGATACAGGTGTGGTCCTTTAGCCTTTCAAATCTATTGGAAAATTTACTACATCTAACTTGCACTCACTGCTATTCTTGTTCTCGGAAATTATAGCCGGCACATGTCAATTAAATTGATATATTAAATTGTTATTTTAAGTTGAAGGCATCGCTCCAAGAAAACTGAGACATATTTAGCTAATAAATTAGTTGCACTAAATCACTCTGTGCCTTTTTGCCACATGTTTTACCTAATATACTATGTTATAGCTATAATTTTGTTAGTCATAGACTTCAGTATCTCACTCAGGGGCCGATTATCTAAAGGTTTCTGGGCTGGGGAGATTATTTAAGAATGCTTGCCAGTCCTTATATTTCTCTAGTGGAATTCTATAAAGCCACTTTATACTGAGAAAACAGGATGTCTCACATTTTTGTATGGGAAGGAGATGCATACATTACAAAAGTGCACAATTAAAATCGTATTTTAAAAATCATACAAAAAGAATAATGTAACCATTCTCACAAAAATACACAGGAAAAATATGTAATGTTAAAGGGACAGTCTACAACAGAATTTGTATTTTTTAAAAAGATAGATAATCCCTTTATTACCCATTCCCTAGTTTTGCACAACCAACAAATTTATATATATATACACTTTTTACCTCTATGATTACCTTGTATCTAAGACTCTGCAAACTGCCCCCTTATTTCCATTCTTTTGACAGACATCCCTTTTAGCCAATCAGAGCTGTCTCACCTGAACTCTACGTGCGTTAGCACAGTGTTATCTATATGACACACATGAACTAACACCCTCTAGTGGTGAAAAACTGTCAAAATGCCCTGAGAGAAGAGGCGGCCTTCAAGGGCTTAGACATTAGCATATGAACCTCCTAGGTTTAGCTTTCAACTAAGAATACAAGATACATTCTTTATCTGAATCAAGAAAGTTTATTTTGGACTAGACTGTCCCTTTAAGATGCATCAAAAATCATAACATAATTGTTCACCAAATTTTGAATGTAAATTACACAGAAATAAATTGTATTAAATATACACAGGGTAAATTGTACGTACACTAGATTCATCAAAAAGCACGTAGAAATTTGTATTTATAAGTACAAAATTCAAATCGTAATTGTTTTTTGTAAACATGGGCGTTCCATAGGCGCATATGAAATTTTATCTCAAATCCCCGCATAATTCTCTAAACCTTTATACCCTACAGTTTTCACTGTTTGAAAAGGTGGCAAGCTTTTATCAAAATACTCAAAATATACTAATAGAAAAACACATGCATACAAAAATATAGGCAATTGTAAGATGTTATACGCAAAAAGCAGCATAATGTGATTTATATTGGCTGCAGGACTTAATTTATAAACTGCGCTCACTGCTAACTTCACCCTACACAGCAAATTTTCCCTTTCCAGCGAGTTCCATTCATTTCAATAGGGGACATCTCACCACTTGCAGGGACTGTCCCTTTTTAAAGATAATTCCACTAGGGCAACCCCTTCAAAGGTCAGCATGAAAAACCACATCTGATCTGACGAGGTTTAGGTAATCGGCCCCTCAATGGGCATACACTTCTTAGCTGTGTTGTTTCAAGGGGTTCTGGGATACCCTGACATTAATTTAGAGCCCCCATTCTTAAAGGTGTCAAAAGAAAGAAATTTAAGACTTTACTTTGTTACGTGGGGGCATATTTATCAAGCTCTGTATGGAGCTTGATGCCCCGTGTTTCTGGCGAGCCTTCAGGCCTAATCCTAAAGACCACTGCTCCATAACCTGTCCGCCTGCTCTGATGCGGCGGACAGACATCGCCAGAAATCAACCGGATCGAGTACGATCAGGTTAATTGACACCCCCTGCTAGTGGCCGATTTGCCGCGAATCTGCAGGGTGTGGCATTGCACCCACAGTTCACAAGAACTGCTGGTGCAATGATAAATGCCGAGAGTGTATGCTGTCGGCATTTATCGATGTGCAGAGGACATGATCCGCAATATCGGATCATGTCCACTCTCACAATGATAATTTGGCCCCATGGTCTTTTCTCTAGCAGAATCATGAGAGTTAGAGGGGGCAATGTTTTTTTGTTTTTTTTTTAAATATAAAAACAGGAATAAGTATTTAAAAGGATGATACCCCTACCAGTGGCAACCTCCAGTCTTATAATCTATTTTTGAGGCAACTTCCAACTTTTAAAGGGATAATGTGCTCAGGCAAGCAGCTGATAAGTGTTCATTGTACCCAAAGATGCTGCAAATATTTTTTTTGAGGTAGCTTTCTACTCTACTGATGCCTCCTGTTTTTTGTAGCCAATTCTTTAAGTATAGGTTGTGGTTTCAACAGGCAAAAGCCGCTATTTCAAATGAAAAAATAAAAGTACCTTTAAGGTCTGGATTTACTCTCTACTTTCTTACAAAATATGCAGCTTAGTAGTAATAAACACTTGAAGAAAAAAATATCTAAATATAGCAAACATTGATGCGGTACCCCTCGTCTGAAAGGTTTCCAAAATATGCCATTACCAACATTTTTTGTGGAAAGAAGCTCCTTAATTTTTAGATACAATGGTCAAATCAAATTATCATAAACAAATTGTAGGTATGATAAGTGACTGCTCTTGAATTAGAAGCTGTTTAGTTTGTCATAATCTGCTGAACTTTACTACAATAGTGATTAAAAAATTGAAATTTAGGATTTTTTTTATTAAGCATCAAATGAATTAATCTGATTCAATTAATAACTAATAATCAAGTTACAAATGTCAAAGTACTGTGCCTGTTGTATAACATGGTTTGGCAGAATTCGCCCACAGTTCTTGCTTTAGCCAGCAAAAAGTACTTGTTGATATCACAGAAGAAATAATAATATTGTAATGATCTAGAACATTTTTGAATTTCCAATATTTAAAATCAAAGTCTTCATACTGGAACATACATAATGAATTTTACATGATAAATCTACAGAGGTGCAAAAGAGGACGTAAAAATCTCATATTCAGATTCAATGATTGCAGCCTGCAAGTTGGTAAAATGGATTGGATAGCTAAGTAATTGTTGTTCCTTGCTGAATCTTAGTCATTACTGGGTGCAGCACAATGACATATAAAGAGGATAACTGAACAAAACAACTTTACAAACCCTGGCATCTATTCAAACCCATTAGGTTTCTTGTATCAAAACATGATATGCGTGTTTGAATAATTTTGTTTTCCTTTTTAAGCCAATCTAGTTAAAACTGCTCAAATTATGGAAATAATATAACAAAAATGTCTGATTCAATACAAAAAAATTAATAAGAAACAGAAATATGACTGACTTGTCAAGAGAGCAAAAGGATAATATGATAGATAACACAGGTCAATAAACATTTTTTTTTAGTTGCCAAGGATGTTTGAACAAATTTAGGATAATTTTGGGGCTGCTGAATCCAAAAATAAAACCAGTTTTACTGAATTGGCTCTAGTTTTTAAGATAATGGATACCCGTTAAATTATGATTTAACGCCAATACAACCTGTGGCTGCTGACATATGCAGCAGGGTTTGGGTCTGTCTTTTTACTCTGTAATCTTTAATCTAATCTTATCTTTAACATTGTTATTCATTGCCTATAATTTCATATTGAACCCGAAGCTTGAAATGTGTTTTATTGCACAATTAAAACCGAAATGCCTCTTCCAATTACTCACTCAACTAAACTTAAAGAAGAATATCAAAATAACAAAATGGTCTTGCAGAAGCTCTGCTATCACGAGCACCGATGGTCTATTTGTTTTGATCTAAAGATGGTGAACTTCTTGCTTGGGCAACAAAGTGGATACACAAAGTACCCTTGTTTCATCTGCCTGTGGGACAGAAGGGCAAAGCTAGATCATTTAAAAAAATTTGACATGACCTTCAAGGGAAGGTTTGCGCACATACGCCTAGATTTAGAGTTTTGTCGGTAAAGACCCGCGTAGCAAACGCCGCTTTTTTTTCCCAACACACCCTTAAGACAACGCTGGTATTTAGAGTTGTCTGAG
Source organism: Bombina bombina (assembly GCF_027579735.1). NCBI lineage: Eukaryota > Metazoa > Chordata > Amphibia > Anura > Bombinatoridae > Bombina > Bombina bombina. The sequence goes on along the minus strand of NC_069501.1, from coordinate 1,069,944,173 downwards.
GAGCTGCATTAGGCTCCAAAAAGGGTTTGTTGAGCCTAATGTACCGCCACTTCAACCCTTAATACCAGCATTGCTTACGGTAGCGGTAAGCAGCTAAAACGTGCTCGTGCACGATATCCTCATAGGAAACAATGGGGCAGTTTGAGCTGAAAAAAAACTAACACCTGCAAAAAAGCAGCGTTCAGCTCCCAACGCAGCCCCATTGTTTCCTATGGGGAAACAGTTTCTTAGTCTGCACCTAACACCCTAACATGAACCTCGAGTCTAAACACCCCTAACCTTACACTTATTAACCCCTAATCTGCTGCCCCCACTATCGCTGACACCTGCATTATATTATTCACCCCTAATCTGCTGCTCCAGACACTGCCGCAACCTACATTATCCCTATGTACCCCTAATATGCTGCCCCTAACATCGCGGACCCCTATATTATATTTATTAACCCCTAATCTGCCCCGCCAACATCGCCGCTACCTTACCTACACTTATTAACCCCTAACTTCGCCGCCACTCTAATAAATGTATTAACCCCTAAACCGCCGCACTCCCGCCTCACAAACCCTATAATAAATAGTATTAACCCCTAGTCTGCCCTCCCTAACATCACCGCCACCTAACTTCAAGTATTAACCCCTAATCTGCCGACCGGACCTCGTCGCTACTATAATAAATGTATTAACCCCTAAAGCTAATTCTAACCCTAACACCCCCTTAAGTTAAATATAATTTTATTCTAACTAAATAATTTAACTCTTATTAAATAAAGTATTCCTATTTAAAGCTAAATGCTTACCTGTAAAATAAACCCTAATATAGCTACAATGTAACGAATAATTATATTGTAGCTATTTTAGGATTTATATTTATTTTACAGGCAACTTTGTATTTATTTTAACTTGGTACAATAGCTATTAAATAGTTATTTACTATTTAATAGCTACCTAGTTAAAATAATTACAAAATTACCTGTAAAATAAATCCTAACCTAAGTTACAATTAAACCTAACACTACACTATCAATAAATTAATTAAATAAATTAACTACAATTACATACAATTAAATAAACTAAACTAAATTACAAAAATTAAAAAAAGATTACAAGAGTTTTAAGCTAAGAGCCGTGTTCACCCAGCCGGGCACCGATGGACCAAAAGAAGACATCCGGAGCGGCAGAAGTCTTCATCCTATCCGGGCAGAAGAGGACATCCGGACCGGCAGACATCTTCATCCAAGCGGCATCTTCTATCTTCATCCATCCGACGAGGAGCGGCTCCATCTTCAAGAACTCCGGCGCAGAACATCCTTCTACCATGACGACTACCCGACGAATGAAGGTTCCTTTAAGTGACGTCATCCAAGATGGCGTCCCTTGAATTCCGATTGGCTGATAGGATTCTATCAACCAATCGGAATTAAGGTAGGAAAAATCTGATTGGCTGATTGAATCAGCCAATTAGATTCAAGTTCAATCGGATTGGCTGATCCAATCAGCCAATCAGATTGAGCTTGCATTCTATAGGCTGATCGGAACAGATACGTAATTGACGTAAGGGGATCTGCGGTATGGAAAAGTCGCGGCTTGAAAGTGAGCGTTAGACCCTTTCCTGCATGACTCTAAATACCAGCGGCTGGCCAAAACCAGCGTTGGGACCCCTTAACGCTGCTTTTGACGGCTAACGCAGAACTCTAAATTTAGGCCAGTATCTCGACAGCAGTACACTAAGAGGCCGAATTATCAAATGTCTGTCGGACCTGATCCAACAGTGCGGATCAGGTCCGACAGACATCGCTGAATGCGGTGAGCAATACGCTCTCCGTATTCAGCATTGCACCAATGCTGCCCCCTGTAGACTCGCGGCCAATGGGCCGCCAGCAGGGAGGTGTCAATCAACCCAATCGGGTTGAATTGTGGCGATTCCTGTCCGCCTCATCAGAGCAGGCAGACAGGGTTAAGGAGCAGCAGTCTTTAGACACGGGCCCTCAAGCTCCATTCGTAGCTTGATAAATGGGCCTCTAATTCTTAATGTGCACTAACCTGACGTAAGTTAAATTAAGGTGCATTATGTATTTATTTAATACGTATTGAAAAATATTAATAAATAATGTAAATAATTATTATAGATGTACTAAAAAAATTCTAAATAATCTATAGAGTATATGTATATATATATATACTGTATATATATATATATATATATATTTTTTTTTTTTTTACAGTATTTATAATTATTAATTATTATTATTATTAATATTTATTATTTTACATAATATGCCTTATGATAACTAATTCTTCTTGTGCTCCAACCCAACAATTCTTTAGGCCTAAAGCACGAAACCGGAAAGGGCGTTACACATATTTACATTCCAATGTTCTTCACTTACGGCTAGATTTAGAGTTTTGTCGGTAACGACCCGCGTAGCTAACGCTGGCTTTTCTCTGGCCGCACCTTTTAAATAACTCTGGTATTGAGAGTTCACAGAATGGCTGCGTTAGGCTCCAAAAAAGGAGTGTAGAGCATATTTAATGCAACTTAAACTCTCGATACCAGAGTTGCTTACGGACGCGGCCAGCTTCAAAAACGTGCTCGTGCACGATTCCCCCATAGAAAACAATGGCGCTGTTTGAGCTGAAAAAAAACCTAACACCTGCAAAAAAGCCGCGTTCAGCTCCTAACGCAGCCCCATTGTTTGCTATGGGGAAACACTTCCTACGTCTGCACCTAACACTCTAACATGTAGCCCGAGTCTAAACACCCCTAACCTTACACTTATTAACCCCTAATCTTCCGCCCCCGCTATCGCTGACCCCTGCATATTTTTTTTAACCCCTAATCTGCCGCTCCGTAAACCGCCGCTACTTACATTATCCCTATGTACCCCTAATCTGCTGCCCATTACACCGCCGACCCTTATATTATATTTATTAACCCCTAATCTGCCCCACACAACGTCGCCTCCACCTGCCTACACTTTTAACCCCTAATCTGCCGACCGGACCGCACCGCTATTATAATAAAGTTATTAACCCCTAATCCGCCTCACTAACCCTATAATAAATAGTATTAACCCCTAATCTGCCCTCCCTAACATCGCCGACACCTAACTTCAAACATTAACCCCTAATCTGCCGACTGGAGCTCACCGCTATTCTAATAAATGTATTAACCCCTAAAGCTAAGTTTTACCCTAACACTAACACCCCCCTAAATTAAATATAATTTAAATCTAACGAAATAAATTAACTCTTATTAAATAAATTATTCCTATTTAAAGCTAAATACTTACCTGTAAAATAAATCCTAATATAGCTACAATATAAATTATAATTATATTATAGCTATTTTAGGATTAATATTTATTTTACAGGTAACTTTGTATTTATTTTAACCAGGTACAACAGCTATTAAATAGTTAGGAACTATTTAATAGCTAAAATAGTTAAAATAATTACAAAATTACCTGTAAAATAAATCCTAACCTAAGTTACAATTAAACCTAACACTACACTATCAATAAATTATTTAAATAAAATATCTACAAATAACTACAATGAAATAAACTAACTAAAGTACAAAAAATAAAAAAGAACTAAGTTACAAAAAATAAAAAAAATTTACAAACAGAAAAATATTACAACAATTTTAAACTAATTACACCTACTCTAAGCCCCCTAATAAAATAACAAAGCCCCCCAAAATAAAAAAATGAACTACCCTATTCTAAATTAAAAAAGTTTAAAGCTCTTTTACCTTACCAGCCCTGAACAGGGCCCTTTGCGGGGCATGCCCCAAAGAATTCAGCTCTTTTGCCTGTAAAAAAAAACATACAATACCCCCCCCCAACATTACAACCCACCACCCACATACCCCTAATCTAACCCAAACCCCCCTTAAATAAACCTAACACTAAGCCCCTGAAGATCTTCCTACCTTATCTTCACCCTGCCAAGTTCACCGATCCGTCCTTGGAAGTCTTTATCCAAGCCTCGGAAGTGTTGATCCAAGCCCAAGCGGGGGGCTAAAGAGTGACGTCCATCCTCGGGCTGAAGTCTGGATCCAAGCGGTGACTGAAGAAATCCATCATCGGGCTGAAGTCGGAAGTCCATCATCGGGATGAAGTCTTCTATCAAGCCGCATCTTCAATCTTCTTTCTTCTGGAGCGGAGCGGAACCATCTTCTTCCAAGCCGACGCGGAACATCCTCTTTAACCGACGACTAGATGACGAATGACGGTTCCTTTAAATGACGTCATCCAAGATGGCGTCCCTCAAATTCCGATTGGCTGATAGGATTCTATCAGCCAATCGTAATTAAGGTAGGAATATTCTGATTGGCTGATGGAATCAGCCAATCAGAATCAAGTTCAATCCGATTGGCTGATCCAATCAGCCAATCAGATTGAGCTCGCATTCTATTGGCTGTTCCGCCAATCAGAATATTCCTACCTTAATTCCGATTGGCTGATAGAATCCTATCAGCCAATCGGAATTCGAGGGACGCCATCTTGGATGACGTCATTTAAAGGAACCATCATTCGTCGTCTAGTCGTCGGTTGAAGAGGATGTTCTGCGTCGGCTTGGAAGAAGATGGTTCCTTTCCGCTCCAGAAGAAAGAAGATTGAAGATGCGGCTTGATAGAAGACTTCATCCCAATGATGGACTTCCGACTTCAGCCCGATGATGGATTTCTTCAGTCGCCGCTTCGATCCAGACTTCAGTCCGAGGATGGACGTCACTCTTCAGCCCCCCGCTTGGGCTTGGATCAACACTTCCGAGGACCGATCGGTGAACCTGGTATGGTGAAGATAAGGTAGGAAGATCTTCAGGGGCTTAGTGTTAGGTTTATTTAAGGGGGGGTTTGGGTTAGATTAGGGGTATGTGGGTGGTTGGTTGTAATGTTGGGGGGTATTGTATGTGTTTTTTTTACAGGCAAAAGAGCTGAATTTCTTGGGGTATGCCCCGCAAGGGGCCCTGTTCAGGGCTGGTAAGGTAAAAGAGCTTTGAACTTTTTTAATTTAGAATAGGGTAGGGCATTTTTTATTTTGGGGGGCTTTGTTATTTTATTAGGGGGCTTAGAGTAGGTGTAATTAGTTTAAAATTGTTGTAATATTTTTCTAATGTTTATAAATATTTTTTATTTTTTGTAACTTAGTTCTTTTTTATTTTTTGTACTTTAGTTAGTTTATTTCATTGTAGTTATTTGTAGATATTTTATTTAAATAATTTATTGATAGTGTAGTGTTAGGTTTAATTGTAGATAATTGTAGGTATTGTATTTAATTAATTTATTGATAGTGTAGTGTTAGGTTTAATTGTAACTTAGGTTAGGATTTATTTTACAGGTAATTTTGTAATTATTTTAACTATTTTAGCTATTAAATAGTTCTTAACTATTTAATAGCTATTGTACCTGGTTAAAATAAATACAAAGTTACCTGTAAAATAAATATAAATCCTAAAATAGCTATAATATAATTATAATTTATGTTATAGCTATATTAGGGTTTATTTTACAGGTAAGTATTTAGCTTTAAATAGGAATAATTTATTTAATGAGTTAATTTATTTTGTTAGAATAAAATTATATTTAACTTAGGGGGGTGTTAGGGTTAGGGTTAAAATTAGCTTTAGGGGTTAAAAAATTTATTAGAGTAGCGGTGAGCTCCGATCGGCAGATTAGGGGTTAATACTTGAAGTTAGGTGTCGGCAATGTTAGGGAGGGCAGATTAGGGGTTAATACTATTTATTATAGGGTTATTGAGGCGGGAGTGAGGCGGATTAGGGGTTAATAACTTTATTATAGTAGCAGTGAGATCCGCTCGGCAGATTAGGGGTTAATAAGTGTAGGCAGGTGGAGGTGACGTTGAGGGGGGCAGGTTAGGGGTTAATAAATATAATATAGGGGTCGGCGATGTTAGGGGCAGCAGATTAGGGGTACATAAGGATAACGTAAGTAGCGGCGCTTTGCGGTCGGCAGATTAGGGGTTAATTATTGTAGGTAGCTGGCGACGACGTTGTGGGGGGCAGGTTAGGGGTTAATAAATATAATATAGGGGTCGGCGATGTTAGGGGCAGTAGATTAGGGGTACATAAGTATAACGTAGGTGGCGGTCGGCAGATTAGGGGTTAAAAAAATTTAATCGAGTGGCGGCGATGTGGGGGGACCTTGGTTTAGGGGTAAATAGGTAGTTTATGGGTGTTAGTGTACCTTAGAGCACAGTAGTTAAGAGCTTTATAAACCGGCGTTAGGCCAGAAATCTCTTAACTACTGACTTTTTTCTGCGGCTGGAGTTTTGTCGTTAGAGTTCTAACGCTCACTTCAGCCACGACTCTAAATACCGGAGTTAGAAAGATCCCATTGAAAAGATAGGATACGCAATTGACATAAGGGGATCTGCGGTATGGAAAAGTTGCGGCTGAAAAGTGAGCATTAGACCCTTTCCTGACTGACTCCAAATACCGGCGGTAGCCTAAAACCAGCGTTAGGAGCCTCTAACGCTGGTTTTCACGGCTACCGCCAAACTCTAAATCTAGGCCTTAGATTTCTTTTTACAATTTTTATTATTAAATATATATTTCTATATACTTCACACACACAAGTTTGACAAAGGCACTATAAAGGCAGGCTCCTCATTATTTCAGATTAATTTTTAAAGGTATATGTTACCCTGGTTTATGTATTATCTACATCCAGGGCCGCCACTAGAAATTTTGAGCCCCCTGACTTAACCATTGATCAGGCCCCCACCCCCTTTGACATGTGCAATTTTTGACCAAGTGACTAAAACTTAAATGCACTTTATTCTTAAGTGTAGTCAAACTTGGAAATGTTGTAAAGGTAGTAACACACAAATACAGAAACACACAGACACACTCATACACTGAAACACAAACTTACACATAAGGATTCACATATAGAACCTCTAGCAGACACACAAAGAAACACACAAACACACTCAGACACAGACACCCAAACAGACACTCAGCATTTGTTTAAATAGACCTGACAAGTAATGAGGTAGACTGCAGTTTTGTAAAAAAAGGAAATTTACAAAACAAAATATGGAATTCTGATTATCTTTTTGTCAAGGAAGATGCCAACTAAATGATGACAACACCATGCAGTGGCTGAAAGGAAGGGCCCTGAACTGCCTAAACAATAATTTAAAGGTTAAATAGAGGATTGGTGACTTTCCGGAAAGGTCTCATTAGTCTCAAAGTCTGTAGGAAGATGTGAATAATCAGTAGGTCAAAATTGTTCTAAAAAGTAACAGACAATGGACACACACACACACACACACACACACAAACTCAAACACAAACTTGCACATACACCCAAGGAAACACCTTCAGAGACAGCCTCAGAAAAGACACACACACACACACACAGAGACACCCACAGAAAACACACAAAGACATGCACATACAGAGAGACAACCACATAAAATACACAAAGACATACATATACACACACACCCTCACAGAGACACCCACAGAAAACACACAGACATAAGCACACACCCTTACAGAGACATCCACAGAAAACACACAAAGACATACATAAACACTTCCTCACAGAGACACCCATAGAAAAAGCACAAAGACATACGCACACACCCTCACAGACATACACAGAAAATGCACAAAGACATACACACCCACCCTCACAGAGAGACCCACAGAAAAAAAATACATACACACTTATAGAGACACAAACAAAAGCACAAAGGCATAAACACAGACACCCACAGAAACACTCACAGGAGGTAACATTTCTGCACAAATCAAACAGTGTGTGACATGCATGATAAAAAAATGCAGAAAGTAAGAGATCACTTTTTAAAGAAATCATATTTGTAAATTATTCTGTGAATTCAAAATTGAACATTAATGATCTAGGTAGATGGCTAGATGAAGAAAAGTACTTTTGAAAGGTTGACATATGTTTGGTTATTTTCCCCATTTTCCCCAACCAAGAGCATCACTTCAAATATGGTGTACAAATGTTCCCATCTGTCAGATGTACTTATGGATTTTGAAAATGCTGTACTCTATATGGTCTTGGTGGAACCATAAGCTGTGTTACGCAGTCTCATACCATTAGATCTGGTTAAATGCAGGATTTAGGCTTGTTTGTATGTATTTCAAAATTAAGTCAGCTGTAGTGTAAACTGAACAGTGTTAATTTAACCTGTCTCATTTCAAACAGTGAGCAATCTTAGTCTGACAGTATAACATTTTATGCAGACGAAAAATGCCTTCTTGCACCTGGAAAGTCCTTGCAAAAAGGGGCAGTAAACTGGAATGTAATTAATATATATATTAATTTAAAAAAAGCATGCCTTTAAATATAGAATTTCTACAGCATTGTCAAATAATCATAAATACACTGCTGCATATTGCTAAAAAATGTGTTTTTATTGACCCCTGGCCCCACCATACAACTACTACCACACTGAAGTTACAATCTGAAATTGCACAAAGAAATAAAAAACATTTACTAAGTAAGTCCTACCTCCTCTGCAAATGAAACTGATCTGACGTCTGACTCAGGCACACACTGTACAAACTTAAGTGCCAAGTCTGTCTCACACTGTGCATAGTGGTTTAGTGCACACTCAGAAATCCTCTCAAATGCTAATGCTTTACTCCTTGTAATGAAATTTCCCACACTCAACAGCATTCTGCTGTAGTACCCTCTGGTGGCTGACAAAATTAAAAAAAAAAAATAATAATATTTGTTTTTTTAAATAATAGTTGTTCTTGCCTCATTGGGCCCCCCTGGCCCATTGGGCCCCTGACAGGAGTCACCCCTGTCACCCCCTGATGGCGGTACTTTCTACATCTGAGGAGTGGTGCTCACATTAATTTTAACCCCTTAGTGACCAGAGCACTTTTCCATTTTCTGTCCGTTTGGGACCAAGGCTATTTTTACATTTCTGCAGTGTTTGTGTTTAGCTGAAATTTTCCTCTTACTCATTTACTGTACCCACACATATTATATACCGTTTTTCTCGCCATTAAATGGACTTTCTAAAAATACCATTATTTTCATCATATCTTATCATTTACTATAAAAAAAATTATAAAATATGAGGAAAAATGGAAAAAAACACACTTTTTCTAACTTTGAACCCCAAAATCTGTTACATATCTACAACCACCAAAAAACACCCATGCTAAATAGTTTCTAAATTTTGTCCTGAGTTTAGAAATACCCAATGTTTACATCTTCTTTGCTTTTTTTGTAACTTATAGGGCCATAAATACAAGTAGCACTTTGCTATTTTCAAAACATATTTTTTTCAAAATTAGCGCTAGTTACATTGGGACACTGATATCTTTCAGGAATCCCTGAATATCCATTGACATATATATATTTTTTTTTAGAAGACATCCCAAAGTATTGATCTAGGCCCATTTTGGTATATTTCATGCCACCATTTCACCGCGAAATGCGATCAAATACAAAAAATTGTTCACTTTTTCACAAATTTTTTCACAAACTTTCAGTTTCTCACTGAAATTATTTACAAACTGCTTGTGCAATTATGGCATAAATGGTTGTAAATTCTTCTCTGGGATCCCCTTTGTTCAGAAATAGCAGACATATATGGCTTTGGCATTGCTTTTTGGTAATTAGAAGGCCGCTAAATGCCACTGCGCACCACACGTGTATTATGCCCAGCAGTGAAGGGGTTAATTAGGGAGCATGTAAGGAGCTTTTTGGGGTATTTTTAGCTTTAGTGTAGTGTAGTAGACAACCCCAAGTATTGATCTAGGCCCATTTTGGTATATTTCATGCCACCATTTCACCGCCAAATGCGATCAAATTAAAAAAAAATTACATTTTTCACAATTTTAGGTTTGTCACTGAAATCATTTACAAACAGCTTGTGCAATTATGGCACAAATGGTTGTAAATGCTTCTCTGGGATCCCCTTTGTTCAGAAATAGCAGACATATATGACTTTGGCGTTGCTTTTTGGTAATTAGAATGCTGCTAAATGGCGCTGCGCATCACACGTGCATTATGGCTAGCAGTGAAGGGGTTAATTAGGTAGCTTGTAGGGAGCTTGCAGGGTTAATTTTAGCTTTAGTGTAGAGATCAGCCTCCCACCTGAAACATCAGACCCCCTGATCCCTCCCAAACATCTCTCTTCCCTCCCCTACCCCACAAATGTCCCCGCCATCTTAAGTACTGGCAGAAACTCTGCCAGTACTAAAATAAAAGGAAAATTTGTGCATTTTTGTGCATTTTGTTTTAGCATATTTACATATGCTTCTGTGTAGGATCCCCCTTAGCCCCCAACCTCACTGATCCCCCACCCAACAGCTCTCTAACCCTCCCCCTCTGACTTAATGTGCGCCATCTTGGGTACTGGCAGCTGTCTGCCAGTACCCATTTTAGTGAAAATATGTGTTTTTATTAAAAAAATTTCCTTTTTCTGTAGTGTAGCTTCCCCCCCCCCCAATACCAACCCCCCACCCCTTCCAGATCGCTTAAATGCTTTTTTTTAAAAATGTTTATTTCATTTTTTAATACACTTTACTCTTTACTTTTTTCTGTAGTGTAGCGGTTCCCACCCGCTCCCGCCCCGTGCACGCGCCCGCCCGCCACCCACCGTGCACGCGCGCGCGCCCGTGCGTGCCCCCGAAGGCTCCGCCCCCGATCCCGCCCCCTCCACCTTCCAGATCACACCGATGGCCGCCCACCCGCCTCCCAAGTCGGCTCCCACCCACCAACGATACCGGCCATCGATGTCCGGTGCAGAGAGGGCCACAGAGTGGCTCTCTCTGCATCGGATGGCCAGAAAGTGTTATTGCAGGATGCCTCGATGTCGAGGCATCACTGCAATAACCGGAAAGCAGCTGGAAGCGAGCAGGATCGCTTCCAGCTGCTTTCCAGACTGAGGACGTGCAGGGTACGTCCTCAGGCGTTAACTGCCTTTTTTTAGAGGACGTACCCTGCACGTCCTCGGTCATTAAGGGGTTAATCATACACAAAATTTATGGAACAGTGTTCCACAGACAGAAAATGCTTTGGTAGCACTCTATGCCCAGACTAATGTAGAGGCAGGAAAATTGTAATTAAAATATAACTTTTATGTATGTATTTAAAAGATGGGTAAACAACACGTATAATTAAAATCCCTATCAGAAGCAATTGTGTTAGTGGTCCAATAGTGTCTCACTAATTTATACAATCTGGCCTTCTTCTATTTATGTGATATCACTGAGACACTATAGTTGTATTGGTTCAGAGTAACTGCTATATTGACTTGTTAGCTACAAGTAGTTTTAAATATGTAAATATTGTGGTGTCTTGAGCACTTGTATATGTACTTGTTAAAGTGAAAGTAAATCCTAGCGTTTTACAAATGCTAGGATTTACTATTAAAACAAAAAAAGGGCACTTTCATTCATGAAATATAAGATACTTCATGTAGAAAGCTCCTTTATTTGATTCAATCTTCGGCAGCCCACGGCTAAAAAATTTTTTGGCTAAGAGGTGATGTTTTCACCTTTTAGCCAATAGCCATGCGGTAAATCCGGCTTGGCGCCCATGGGAGCTGGATTTACTGCACTGCTATTGGCTAAGAGGTGAAAACGTCACCTCTCAGCCAAAATTTATTTTTAGCCGTGCTTTGCTGTAGGAGCTAAGAGCGGCGATCAATTGAATCAAATAAAGGAGCTTTCTATATGAAGTATCTTATACTTCATGAATGAAAGTGCCCTTTATTTGTTTCAATAGTAAATCCTAGCATTTGTAAAATGCTAGGATTTACTTTCACTTTAAGTTAGCAGATGTTAGTCAAATTGCTTGCTTGATCTAAAATTGATTGAACCTTGGTTTGTGGGTTCCAGATTAAATAAACATATGTCTCTGAGTATATGACCCTTGTATCCGCAGTCAAATTCATAAATAATTTGCAAGGTTGGTTACATGTACAGGAATATATTGTACTTGCTAGCTCATTTGACCTGCTTCAACTTTGCTCTTAGAACCAATGTTACCTCAAGTTCTTTTATTTCTTGAGCACTTATGTATGTGCTTATTAAGGCCTAGATTTGGAGTTTGGCGTTAGCCATGAAAACCAGCGTTAGAGGCTCCTAACGCTGGTTTTAGGCTAACTCCGGTATTTGGAGTCACTCAAAAAAGGGTCTAACGCTCACTTTTCAGCCGCAACTTTTCCATACCGCAGATCCCCTTACGTCAATTGCGTATCCTATCTTTTCAATTGGATCTTTCTAACTCCGGTATTTAGAGTCGTGTCTGAAGTGAGCGTTAGAAATCTAACGACAAAACTCCAGCCGCAGAAAAAAGTCAGTAGTTAAGAGCTTTTTGGGCTAACGCCGGTTCATAAAGCTCTTAACTACTGTACTCTAAAGTACACTAACACCCATAAACTACCTATGTACCCCTAAACCGAGGCCCCCCCACATCGCCGCCACTCAATTACATTTTTTTAACCCCTAATCTGCCGACCGCCACCTACGTTATACTTATGTACCCCTAATCTGCTGCCCCTAACACCGCCGACCCCTGTATTATATTTATTAACCCCTAATCTGCCCCCACAACGTCGCCGCCAGCTACCTACAATAATTAACCCCTAATCTGCCGACCGCAAAGCACCGCCACCTACATTATAGCTATGTACCCCTAATCTGCTGCCCCTTACACCGCCGACCCCTATATTATATTTATTAACCCCTAATCTGCCCCCCACAACGTCGCCGCCAGCTACCTAAAATAATTAACCCCTAATCTGCCGACCGCAAAGCGCCGCCACCTACATTATAGCTATGTACCCCTAATCTGCTGCCCCTAACACCGCCGACCCCTATATTATATTTATTAACCCCTACTCTGCCCCCCTCAACGTCGCCTCCACCTGCCTACACTTATTAACCCCTAATCTGCCGAGCGGACTGCACCGCTACTATAATAAAGTTATTAACCCCTAATCCGCCTCACTAACCCTATAATAAATAGTATTAACCCCTAATCTGCCCTCCCTAACATCGCCGACACCTAACTTCAATTATTAACCCCTAATCTGCCGACCGGAGCTCACCGCTATTCTAATAAATGTATTAACCCCTAAAGCTAAGTCTAACCCTAACACTAACACACCCCTAACTTAAATATAATTTTAATCTAACGAAATAAATTAACTCTTATTAAATAAATTAATCCTATTTAAAGCTAAATACTTACTTGTAAAATAAATCCTAATATAGCTACAATATAAATTATAATTACATTGTAGCTATTTTAGGATTAATATTTATTTTACAGGCAACTTTGTAATTATTTTAACCATGTACAATAGCTATTAAATAGTTAAGAACTATTTAATAGCTACCTAGTTAAAATAATTACAAAATTACCTGTAAAATAAATCCTAACCTAAGTTACAATTAAACCTAACACTATACTATCATTAAATTAATTAAATAAAATACCTATAATTACCTACAATTAAACCTAACACTACACTATCAATACATTAATTAAACACAATATCTACAAATAACTACAATGAAATAAACTAACTAAAGTACAAAAAATAAAAAAGAACTAAGTTACAAAAAATAATTTTTTTTTACAAACATAAGAAAAATATTACAACAATTTTAAACTAATTACACCTACTCTAAGCCCCCTAATAAAATAACAAAGACCCCCAAAATAAAAAATGCCCTACCCTATTCTAAATTACTAAAGTTCAAAGCTCTTTTACCTTACCAGCCCTGAACAGGGCCCTTTGCGGGGCATGCCCCAAGAAGTTCAGCTCTTTTGCCTGTAAAAAAACATACAATACCCCCCCCCAACATTACAACCCACCACCCACATACCCCTAATCTAACCCAAACCCCCCTTAAATAAACCTAACACTAAACCCCTGAAGATCATCCTACCTTGTCTTCACCTCACCAGGTATCACCGATCCGTCCTGGCTCCAAAATCTTCATCCAACCCAAGCGGGGGCTGGCGATCCATCATCCGGTGGCTGAAGAGGTCCAGAAGAGGCTCCAAAGTCTTCATCCTATCCGGGAAGAAGAGGCGATCCGGACCGGCAACCATCTTGATCCAAGCGGCATCTTCTATCTTCATCCGATGACGACCGGCTCCATCCTGAAGACCTCCACCGCGGACCCATCTTCTTCCGGCGACGTCCAACTGAAGAATGACAGTTCCTTTAAGGGACGTCATCCAAGATGGCGTCCCTCGAATTCCGATTGGCTGATAGGATTCTATCAGCCAATCGGAATTAAGGTAGGAATATTCTGATTGGCTGATGGAATCAGCCAATCAGAATCAAGTTCAATCCGATTGGTTGATCCAATCAGCCAATCAGATTGAGCTTGCATTCTATTGGCTGTTCCGATCAGCCAATAGAATGCAAGCTCAATCTGATTGGCTGATTTGATCAGCCAATCGGATTGAACTTGATTCTGATTGGCTGATTCCATCAGCCAATCAGAATATTCCTACCTTAATTCCGATTGGCTGATAGAACCCTATCAGCCAATCGGAATTCGAGGGACGCCATCTTGGATGACGTCCCTTAAAGGAACCGTCATTCTTCAGTTGGACGTCGCCGGAAGAAGATGGGTCCGCGGTGGAGGTCTTCAGGATGGAGCCGGTCGTCATCGGATGAAGATAGAAGATGCCGCTTGGATCAAGATGGTTGCCGGTCCGGATCGCCTCTTCTTCCCGGATAGGATGAAGACTTTGGAGCCTCTTCTGGACCTCTTCAGCCACCGGATGATGGATCGCCAGCCCCCGCTTGGGTTGGATGAAGATTTTGGAGCCAGGACGGATCGGTGATACCTGGTGAGGTGAAGACAAGGTAGGATGATCTTCAGGGGCTTAGTGTTAGGTTTATTTAAGGGGGGTTTGGGTTAGATTAGGGGTATGTGGGTGGTGGGTTGTAATGTTGGGGGGGGTATTGTATGTTTTTTTTTTACAGGCAAAAGAGCTGAACTTCTTGGGGCATGCCCCGCAAAGGGCCCTGTTCAGGGCTGGTAAGGTAAAAGAGCTTTGAACTTTAGTAATTTAGAATAGGGTAGGGCATTTTTTATTTTGGGGGTCTTTGTTATTTTATTAGGGGGCTTAGAGTAGGTGTAATTAGTTTAAAATTGTTGTAATATTTTTCTTATGTTTGTAAAAAAATTTTATTTTTTGTAACTTAGTTCTTTTTTATTTTTTGTACTTTAGTTAGTTTATTTCATTGTAGTTATTTGTAGATATTGTGTTTAATTAATGTATTGATAGTGTAGTGTTTAATAGGGGTTAATAAGTGTAGGCAGGTGGAGGCGACGTTGTGGGGGGCAGATTAGGGGTTAATAAATATAATATAGGGGTCGGCGATGTTAGGGTAGCAGATTAGGGGTACATAGGGATAATGTAAGTAGCGGCAGTTTACGGAGCGGCAGATTAGGGGTTAATAATAATATGCAGGGGTCAGCGATAGCGGGGGCGGCAGATTAGGGGTTAATAATTGTAAGGTTAGGGGTGTTTAGACTCGGGGTACATGTTAGAGTGTTAGGTGCAGACATAGGAAGTGTTTCCGCATAGCAAACAATGGGGCTGCGTTAGGAGCTGAACGCGGCTTTTTTGCAGGTTTTTTTTCAGCTCAAACAGCCCCATTGTTTCCTATGGGGGAATCGTGCACGAGCACGTTTTTGAGGCTGGCCGCTTGCGTAAGCAACTCTGGTATCGAGAGTTGAAGCTGCGTTAAATATGCTCTACGCTCCTTTTTTGGAGCCTAACGCAGCCTTTATGTGGACTCTCAATACCAGAGTTATTTTTATGGTGCGGCCAGAAAAAAGCCGGCGTTAGCTTTTCGGGTCGTTACCGACAAAACTCCAAATCTAGCCGTAAGTTAGTAAATGCTTGCTTGATTTGTACTTGATTGATTATTTGCCTGTGAGTCCCAGATTAAATAAACATTTATCGCTGAGTGTGTTGCCCTTGGATGCACAACTAACTAATGTTGAGTGTCGTTTCAGCACTTCTATTTGTATATATAAAAATTATAATAGTGATTAAGTTTTGTATTTGTTTATATATAGCTTATCTATTACATGATAATAATCATATCTTACAACCTTGATGTTTGCGATTTTTAAATTTGCCACATATAAAGTCGCTCTTATATCTGGGGTTCTCAGTACTGTATGTTGTTTTTAGGGTTACAACAGCTAAGAGTTCCGTATCCTTTCAGCACTTCTCTTTGTTTATATAGATTTATAGTATTTGTTTTGTGCAATGTTTTTTATATATATGTACAGCTCATCTGTCACATAGCGATAATCATATCTTGCAACATGTGTTGATTTTCATCTTAGACCTGTCACATACAAAATCGCTTTAGTTTCTGAGGCTTTTAAATGCTGCCCAATACTCTTAGTTTGTAGCGCTTTCTATGTTTTTTATATATGTGTAGCTCATTTGTCACATAGCAATAATCATGTCTTGTAACATATGTTGCTTTTCATCTTAGACCTGTTGCATGCGATATCGCTTTCATTTCTGAGGCTTTTAATGCTGCCCAGTACTGTTAGCTAGTAGCGCTTTCTATTAGTTAGTTTATCTAAATAGTAGTTATTCTATTATATTAACACCATTGCTCTGATCATTTAAAATAACAAACATTGGGACACCATCGTCCCACACAACCCACCTGACGCGTTTTTGCCAAAAAACTTGGCTTTATCGAAGGCAACATATGTTACAAGACATGATTATTGCTATGTGATAAATGAGCTACACATATATAAAAAACATAGGCCTAGATTTGGAGTTTGGCGTTAGCCGTGAAAACCAGCGTTAGAGGCTCCTAACGCTGGTTTTAGGCTAACTCCGGTATTTGGAGTCACTCAAAATAGGGTCTAACGCTCACTTTTCAGCCGCGACTTTTCCATACCGCAGATCCCCTTACGTAAATTGCGTATCCTATCTTTTCAATGGGATCTTTCTAACTTCGGTATTTAGAGTCGTGGCTGAAGTGAGCGTTAGACATCTAATCCAATCAGCCAATCAGATTGAGCTCGCATTCTATTGGCTGTTCCGATCAGCCAATAGAATGCAAGCTCAATCTGATTGGCTGATTTGATCAGCCAATCGGATTGAACTTGATTCTGATTGGCTGATTCCATCAGCCAATCAGAATATTTCTACCTTAATTCCGATTGGCTGATAGAACCCTATCAGCCAATCGGAATTCGAGGGACGCCATCTTGGATGACGTCCCTTAAAGGAACCGTCATTCTTCAGTTGGACGTCGCCGGAAGAAGATGGGTCCGCGGTGGAGGTCTTCAGGATGGAGCCGGTTGTCATCGGATGAAGATAGAAGATGCCGCTTGGATCAAGATGGTTGCCGGTCCGGATCGCCTCTTCTTCCCGGATAGGATGAAGACTTTGGAGCCTCTTCTGGACCTCTTCAGCCACCGGATGATGGATCGCCAGCCCCCGCTTGGGTTGGATGAAGATTTTGGAGCCAGGACGGATCGGTGATACCTGGTGAGGTGAAGACAAGGTAGGATGATCTTCAGGGGCTTAGTGTTAGGTTTATTTAAGGGGGGTTTGGGTTAGATTAGGGGTATGTGGGTGGTGGGTTGTAATGTTGGGGGGGGTATTGTATGTTTTTTTTTTACAGGCAAAAGAGCTGAACTTCTTGGGGCATGCCCCGCAAAGGGCCCTGTTCAGGGCTGGTAAGGTAAAAGAGCTTTGAACTTTAGTAATTTAGAATAGGGTAGGGCATTTTTTATTTTGGGGGTCTTTGTTATTTTATTAGGGGGCTTAGAGTAGGTGTAATTAGTTTAAAATTGTTGTAATATTTTTCTTATGTTTGTAAAAAAATTTTATTTTTTGTAACTTAGTTCTTTTTTATTTTTTGTACTTTAGTTAGTTTATTTCATTGTAGTTATTTGTAGATATTGTGTTTAATTAATGTATTGATAGTGTAGTGTTAGGTTTAATTGTAGGTAATTATAGGTATTTTATTTAATTAATTTAATGATAGTATAGTGTTAGGTTTAATTGTAACTTAGGTTAGGATTTATTTTACAGGTAATTTTGTAATTATTTTAACTAGGTAGCTATTAAATAGTTCTTAACTATTTAATAGCTATTGTACCTGGTTAAAATAATTACAAAGTTGCCTGTAAAATCAATATTAATCCGAAAATAGCTACAATGTAATTATAATTTATATTGTAGCTATATTAGGATTTATTTTACAGGTAAGTATTTAGCTTTAAATAGGAGTAATTTATTTAATAAGAGATAATTAATTTCGTTAGATGTAAATTATATTTAACTTAGGGGGGTGTTAGTGTTAGACTTAGCTTTAGGGGTTAATACATTTATTAGAATAGCGGTGAGCTCCAGTCGGCAGATTAGGGGTTAATAATTGAAGTTAGGTGTCGGCGATGTTAGGGAGGGCAGATTAGGGGTTAATACTATTTATTATAGGGTTAGTGAGGCGGATTAGGGGTTAATAACTTTATTATAGTAGCGCTCAGGTCCGCTCGGCAGATTAGGGGTTAATAAGTGTAGGCAGGTGGAGGCGACGTTGTGGGGGGCAGATTAGGGGTTAATAAATATAATATAGGGGTCGGCGATGTTAGGGCAGCAGATTAGGGGTACATAGGGATAATGTAAGTAGCGGCGGTTTACGGAGCGGCAGATTAGGGGTTAATAATAATATGCAGGGGTCAGCGATAGCGGGGGCGGCAGATTAGGGGTTAATAATTGTAAGGTTAGGGGTGTTTAGACTCGGGGTACATGTTAGAGTGTTAGGTGCAGACGTAGGAAGTGTTTCCGCATAGCAAACAATGGGGCTGCGTTAGGAGCTGAACGCGGCTTTTTTGCAGGTTTTTTTTCAGCTCAAACAGCCCCATTGTTTCCTATGGGGGAATCGTGCACGAGCACGTTTTTGAGGCTGGCCGCTTGCGTAAGCAACTCTGGTATCGAGAGTTGAAGCTGCGTTAAATATGCTCTACGCTCCTTTTTTGGAGCCTAACGCAGCCTTTATGTGGACTCTCAATACCAAAGTTATTTTTATGGTGCGGCCAGAAAAAAGCCGGCGTTAGCTTTTCGGGTCGTTACCGACAAAACTCCAAATCTAGCCGTAAGTTAGTAAATGCTTGCTTGATTTGTACTTGATTGATTATTTGCCTGTGAGTCCCAGATTAAATAAACATTTATCGCTGAGTGTGTTGCCCTTGGATGCACAACTAACTAATGTTGAGTGTCGTTTCAGCACTTCTATTTGTATATATAAAAATTATAATAGTGATTAAGTTTTGTATTTGTTTATATATAGCTTATCTATTACATGATAATAATCATATCTTACAACCTTGATGTTTGCGATTTTTAAATTTGCCACATATAAAGTCGCTCTTATATCTGGGGTTCTCAGTACTGTATGTTGTTTTTAGGGTTACAACAGCTAAGAGTTCCGTATCCTTTCAGCACTTCTCTTTGTTTATATAGATTTATAGTATTTGTTTTGTGCAATGTTTTTTATATATATGTACAGCTCATCTGTCACATAGCGATAATCATATCTTGCAACATGTGTTGATTTTCATCTTAGACCTGTCACATACAAAATCGCTTTAGTTTCTGAGGCTTTTAAATGCTGCCCAATACTCTTAGTTTGTAGCGCTTTCTATGTTTTTTATATATGTGTAGCTCATTTGTCACATAGCAATAATCATGTCTTGTAACATATGTTGCTTTTCATCTTAGACCTGTTGCATGCGATATCGCTTTCATTTCTGAGGCTTTTAATGCTGCCCAGTACTGTTAGCTAGTAGCGCTTTCTATTAGTTAGTTTATCTAAATAGTAGTTATTCTATTATATTAACACCATTGCTCTGATCATTTAAAATAACAAACATTGGGACGCCATCGTCCCACACAACCCACCTGACGCGTTTCGCCAAAAAACTTGGCTTTATCGAAGGCAACATATGTTACAAGACATGATTATTGCTATGTGATAAATGAGCTACACATATATAAAAAACATAGGCCTAGATTTGGAGTTTGGCGTTAGCCGTGAAAACCAGCGTTAGAGGCTCCTAACGCTGGTTTTAGGCTAACTCCGGTATTTGGAGTCACTCAAAATAGGGTCTAACGCTCACTTTTCAGCCGCGACTTTTCCATACCGCAGATCCCCTTACGTAAATTGCGTATCCTATCTTTTCAATGGGATCTTTTTAACTTCGGTATTTAGAGTCATGGCTGAAGTGAGCGTTAGACATCTAACGACAAAACTCCAGCCGCAGGAAAAAAGTCAGTAGTTAAGAGCTTTCTGGGCTAACGCCGGTTCATAAAGCTCTTAACTACTGTGCTCTAAAGTACTAACACCCATAAACTACCTATGTACCCCTAAACTGAGGCCCCCCAACATCGCCGCCACTCGATTAATTTTTTTTAACCCCTAATCTGCCGACCGCCACCTACGTTATACTTATGTACCCCTAATCTGCTGCCCCTAACACCGCCGACCCCTGTATTATATTTATTAACCCCTAACCTGCCCCCCACAACGTCGCCGCCAGCTACCTACAATAATTAACCCCTAATCTGCCGACCACAAAGCGCTGCCACCTGCATTATAGCTATGTACCCCTAATCTGCTGCCCCTAACACCGCCGACCCCTATATTATATTTATTAACCCCTAATCTGCCCCCCACAACGTCGCCTCCACCTGCCTACACTTATTAACCCCTAATCTGCCGAGCGGACCGCACCGCTACTATTATAAAGTTATTAACCCCTAATCCGCCTCACTAACCCTATAATAAATAGTATTAACCCCTAATCTGCCCTCCCTAACATCGCCGACACCTAACTTCAAACATTAACCCCTAATCTGCCGACCGGAGCTCACCGCTACTATAATAAATGTATTAACCCCTAAAGCTAAGTCTAACCCTAACACTAACACCCCCCTATATAATTTTTATCTAACAAAATTAATTAACTCTTATTAAATAAATTATTCCTATTTAAAGCTAAATACTTACCTGTAAAATAAATCCTAATATAGCTACAATATAAATTATAATTACATTGTAGCTATTTTAGGATTAATATTTATTTTACAGGCAACTTTGTAATTATTTTAACCAGGTACAATAGCTATTAAATAGTTAAGAACTATTTAATAGTTACCTAGTTAAAATAATTACAAAATTACCTGTAAAATAAATCCTAACCTAAGTTACAATTAAACCTAACACTACACTATCATTAAATTAATTAAATAAAATACCTACAATTATCTACAATTAAACCTACCACTACACTATCAATAAATAAATTAAATACAATACCTACAAATAACTACAATGAAATAAACTAACTAAAGTACAAAAAATAAAAAAGAACTAAGTTACAAAAATAAAAAAATATTTACAAACATAAGAAAAATATTACAACAATTTTAAACTAATTACACCTACTCTAAGCCCCCTAATAAAATAACAAAGACCCCCAAAATAACAAAATGCCCTACCCTATTCTAAATTACTACATTTCAAAGCTCTTTTACCTTACCAGCCCTGAACAGGGCCCTTTGCGGGGCATGCCCCAATAAATTCAGCTGTTTTGCCTGTAAAAGAAAACATACAATACCCCCCCCCCCAACATTACAACCCACCACCCACATACCCCTAATCTAACCCAAACCCCCCTTAAATAAACCTAACACTAAGCCCCTGAAGATCTTCCTACCTTGTCTTCACCCTACCAGGTTCACCGATCCGTCCTGAAGAGCTCCTCCGATGTCCTGATCCAAGCCCAAGCGGGGGGCTGAAGAGGTCCATGATCCGGCTGAAGTCTTCATCCAAGCGGGAGCTGAAGAGGTCCATGATCCGGATGAAGTCTTCTATCAACGGCATCTTCAATCTTCTTTCTTCCGGATCCATCTTGCAGACCTCCGACGCGGAACATCCTCTTCTCCCGACGCCTACTAGCCGAATGACAGTTCCTTTAAGGGACGTCATCCAAGATGGCGTCCCTCGAATTCCGATTGGCTGATAGGATTCTATCAGCCAATCGGAATTAAGGTAGGAATATTCTGATTGGCTGATGGAATCAGCCAATCAGAATCAAGATCAATCCGATTGGCTGATCCAATCAGCCAATCAGATTGAGCTCGCATTCTATTGGCTGATTGGAACAGCCAATAGAATGCAAGCTCAATCTGATTGGCCGATCGAATCAGCCAATCGGATTGAACTTGATTCTGATTGGCTGATTCCATCAGCCAATCAGAATATTCCTACCTTAATTCCGATTGGCTGATAGAATTCTATCAGCCAATCGGAATTCGAGGGACGCCATCTTGGATGACGTCCCTTAAAGGAACCGTCATTCGGCTAGTAGGCGTCGGGAGAAGAGGATGTTCCGCGTCGGAGGTCTGCAAGATGGATCCGGAAGAAAGAAGATTGAAGATGCCGTTGATAGAAGACTTCATCCGGATCATGGACCTCTTCAGCTCCCGCTTGGATGAAGACTTCAGCCGGATCATGGACCTCTTCAGCCCCCCGCTTGGGCTTGGATCAGGACATCGGAGGAGCTCTTCAGGACGGATCGTGAACCTGTTAGGGTGAAGACAAGGTAGGAAGATCTTCAGGGGCTTAGTGTTAGGTTTATTTAAGGGGAGTTTGGGTTAGATTAGGGGTATGTGGGTGGTGGGTTGTAATGTGGGGGGGGGGGTATTGTATGTTTTTTTTTACAGGCAAAAGAGCTGAATTTCTTGGGGCATGCCCCGCAAAGGGCCCTGTTCAGGGCTGGTAAGGTAAAAGAGCTTTGAAATGTAGTAATTTAGAATAGGGTAGGGCATTTTGTTATTTTGGGGGTCTTTGTTATTTTATTAGGGGGCTTAGAGTAGGTGTAATTAGTTTAAAATTGTTGTAATATTTTTCTTATGTTTGTAAAAAAAAAATTATTTTTTGTAACTTAGTTCTTTTTTCTTTTTTGTACTTTAGTTAGTTTATTTCATTGTAGTTATTTGTAGGAATTGTATTTAATTTATTTATTGATAGTGTAGTGTTAGGTTTAATTGTAGGTAATTGTAGGTATTTTATTTAATTAATTTAATGATAGTATAGTGTTAGGTTTAATTGTAACTTAGGTTAGGATTTATTTTACAGGTAATTTTGTAATTATTTTAACTAGGTAACTATTAAATAGTTCTTAACTATTTAATAACTATTGTACCTGGTTAAAATAATTACAAAGTTGCCTGTAAAATAAATATTAATCCTAAAATAGCTACAATGTAATTATAATTTATATTGTAGCTATATTAGGATTTATTTTACAGGTAAGTATTTAGATTTAAATAGGAATAATTTATTTAATAAGAGTTAATTAATTTCGTTAGATAAAAATTATATTTAACTTAGGGGGGTGTTAGTGTTAGGGTTAGACTTAGCTTTAGAGGTTAATACATTTATTATAGTAGCGGTGAGCTCCGGTCGGCAGATTAGGGGTTAATGTTTGAAGTTAGGTGTCGGCGATGTTAGTGAGGGCAGATTAGGGGTTAATACTATTTATTATAGGGTTAGTGAGGCGGATTAGGGGTTAATAACTTTATTATAGTAGCGCTCAGGTAAGCTCGGCAGATTAGGGGTTAATAAGTGTAGTTAGGTGGAGGCGACGTTGTGGGGGGCAGATTAGGGGTTAATAAATATAATATAGGGGTCGGCGGTGTTAGGTGCAGCAGATTAGGGGTACATAAGGATAATGTAAGTAGCAGCGGTTTACGGAGCGGCAGATTAGGGGTTAAAAATAATATGCAGGGGTCAGCGATAGCGGGGGCGGCAGATTAGGGGTTAATAAGTGTAAGGTTAGGGGTGTTTAGACTCTGGGTTCATGTTAGGGTGTTAGGTGCAGACGTACGAAGTGTTTCCCCATAGCAAACAATGGGGCTGCGTTAAGAGCTGAACGCGGCTTTTTTGCAGGTGTTAGGTTTTTTTTCAGCTCAAACAGCCCCATTGTTTCCTATGGGGGAATCGTGCACGAGCACGTTTTTGAGGCTGGCCGCTTGCGTAAGCAACTCTGGTATCGAGAGTTGAAGCTGCGTTAAAAATGCTCTACGCTCCTTTTTTGGAGCCTAACGCAGCCTTTTTTTGGACTCTCAATACCAGAGTTATTTTTATGGTGCGGCCAGAAAAAAGCCAGCGTTAGCTACGCGGGTCGTTACCGACAAAACTCCAAATCTAGGCCATAGAAAGCTCTACAAACTAACAGTATTGGGCAGCATTAAAAGCCTCAGAAATGAAAGCGATTCTGTATGTGACAGGTCTAAGATGAAAAGCAACACATGTTGCAAGATATGATTATCGCTATTTGACAGATGAGCTGTACATATATATAAAAAACATTGCACAAAACAAATGCTATAAATCTATATAAACAAACAGAAGTGCTGAAAGGATACTGAACTCTTAGCTGTTGTAACCCTAAAAACAATATACAGTACTGAGAACCCCAGATATAAAAGCAACTTTATATGTGGCAAATTTAAAAATCGCTAACATCAAGGTTGTAAGATACGATTATTATCATGTAATAGATGAGCTATATATAAACAAATACAAAATGTAATCACTATTATAATTTTATATATACAAATAGAAGTGCTGAAACGACACTCAACATTAGTTAGTTGTGGATCCAAGGGCAACACACTCAGCGATATATGTTTATTTAATCTGGGACTCACAGGCAAATAATCAATCAAGTACAAATCAAGCAAGCATTTACTAAATTAATAAGCACATACATAAGAGCTCAAGAAATAAAAGAACTTATGGTAACATTGGTTCTAAGAGCAAAGTTGAAGCAGGTCAAATGAGCTAGCAAGTACAATATATTCCTGTACATGTAACTAACCTCACAATTTTTTTATGAGTTTGACTGCGGATACAAGGGTCATATACTCAGAGACATATGTTTATTTAATCTGGAACCCACAGACCAAGGTTCAATCGATTTTAGATCAAGCAAGCAATTTGACTAACATCTGCTAACTTAAAGTGAAAATAAATCCTAGTATTTTACAAATGCTAGGATTTACTATTGAAACAAATAAAGGCCACTTTCATTCATGAAGTATAAGATACTTCATGTAGAAAGCTCCTTTATTTGATTCAATCGATCAACGCTCTTAGCTCCTACAGCAGAACACGGCTAAAAAAAAATTTGGCTGAGAGGTGATGTTTTCACCTATTAGCCAATAGCAGTGCAGTAAATCCGGCTCCCATGGGCGCCAAGCCAGATTTACCGCACGGCTATTGGCTAAGAGGTGAAAACATCACCTCTTAGCCAAAAAAAATTGTAGCCGTGGGCTGCCGAAGCAGCTAAAAACGGCGATCAATAAATAAAGGAGCTTTCTACATGAAGTATCTTATACTTCATGAATGAAAGTGCCCTTTATTTGTTTCAATAGTAAATCCTAGCGTTTGTAAAACGATAGTATTTACTTTCACTTTAACAAGTACATACAGTATACAAGTGCTCAAGACACCACAACATTTACATATTTAAAACTACTTGTAGCTAACAAGTCAATATAGCGATTACTCTGAACCAATACAACGCAGTGATATCACATAAATAGAAGAAGGCCGGATTGTATAAATTAGTGAGACACTATTGGACACTATATTGGACCACTAGCACAATTACTTCTGATATTGATTTTAATTATTTGTGTTGTCTTCCCATCTTTTAAATACATAAATAAAAGTTATATTTTAATTACAATTTTCCTGCCTCTACATTAGTCTGGGCATAGAGTGCTACCAAAGCATTTTCTATCCGTGGAACACTGTTCCATAAATTTTGTGTATATTTCTATATACATCTGATAATGTTAATGTAAAATTTATATCTATACCTTTATATCTTTAGGAATATATACAGGTATAGGCAGGGTCGGCTCCAGAATGAATGAAATGGGGGGGCATTTTTTTTACGAGGGGGCACGCATTTACAAAGCATGTATGAGAGTCAAAATAAGAGCAGACCTACATATTCTGCAGGGAAGTTTAGCCATCTTGATATTTAATTTATAGCCAATGCCAGTATTAAAGGAATGTGTTGTAGATGAGATGGGAATAATTGAGTCTGGACAACTTTTCTCTTTTGGCACACAGACTCGTGTGTTGTTTAATTCCGAACTCAGGTACAACTACAACAAACAGTCTGTCACTGTTGCTCAAAACCGAATACACAAAATGAAAATATATACAGGTAACCACATGAGCAACAACAAAGAAAGGTTTTCTGAAAACATGTTCCCAACAGCTCAGCACACCGCTGTATCGTATTACAACAAATATTTTTTCAGTGCAACATTTTCCTGACATTTACGCCTAGAAATTAACAGTTAAAAGTGCCTTTAGGTTATATAGTAGGTCTGACACAATTACAACAAGGCACCAAGGCTGGTGTTTAAATTCAAACATGGCATCAATGCAAAATCAAACAAAGCTTCATTCACCATTAGTATAGTGGAAGGCGACGAGTGTCTGAATGGAACCTATTTAAACTAAATGCCTTTCCACTCATTTGTGCACTTGCGAGTGAGATCCCTTTCAAATGACAGCTGTAACAACTAAGCTTTGCGTACATTAAGCATAGCATGTCTATGATCTGTGAAAATGTTTTTAAGAGTCAAGAACGATTTCCCGCACATGGCAGTGGAGGCACCAAAAGTTAACCTGAGTTTGAAAGCAGTCAGTATGCTTGGCATGGCCTTCAGTGTTTTCTGTTGTGTTTTGAGGATACGTGTAATTGTCCACTTCTCTCCTTGTGTGTCATTCATTTATGTGAGTAAGAATTGTTTTGCGACTGCGTATTCAGCTCCAACCATATTTGAATGTGTAACTCCATGATGTGCTTGATTGCATCTGTATCAAGAAAGGTATCACTCTCTGGATCCATTAGCCAACTGTGTGTTGCACTCACTGAATCGTTCTTCCATTTTGCATAACACTACATCGAGTGAATTAAAGAACAGCCTCTTCAGTTCAAAATTGTCGTCTTTGTCCCCCTGTCCGACTGGTCTCTTCAACCACATATTCATCCATGTTCTTATTTAATGTGCGTCTTCGTTTAGGTGGTACGGGTGTCAATGTTGCGTTGGCAGCTGTGGTAGTGTTCCACAAGTCGGTGAACGTCTCTTAACATTGTAGTTTGTGAATGCACTCAATTGCACTAGCCACAAGGCCGGGGCTAAGATCACAGTGCACTTTTGAGGCGTCAATAAAAGCCAGTAGCCATTTATAGACTCATATTTATATGATACAATCATATTCTTATCATGGTCTATTGTTTAAAAAAATTAGTAACTCACTATAGTTAGGTAAAATGAATAGGGTTAAAGACAAGTCCAAAAAGTCTCTAATTAACTTCCAATTCCAAATAAGAGGTTAAGACACAGAGCTCCTTGCAGATGCATGATGCAACCTCACAGTTTGGCAGCTAACTCCGCCCCCAGCATGCAGCATTACATATCAATTTATTATTTTATTTATTATTTTTAAAGGGTATGATCATATCAATATTTTTTGAGGGGGCACAGCTTTCCATTTGGGCATACATTGCCTGTCAATGCCCCCCCTTGGAGCCAACCCCTGGTATAGGTATATACAGAATATATAGAAATATATATTTAATAATAAAAAAATTACATTTTCCTGTATGTGAAGAACATTAGAATGTTAAATATATACAGTCATAGACAGTAATTATATTGAAAACACATTCAGCTAGATTACGAGTTTTGCGTTAAGTCTCATAATGCTGCTTTTTCACTACCGCTGCTATTACAAGTCTTGCAGGTATAGCTGTACCGCACACTTTTTTGGCTGTAACGCAACGTAACTATCACACCTTTCAAAAAGTTATTTTTCAATGGGACTCCCATAGCGCCGGTATTAAGAGTTTTGCCTGGGAGGCCAAAAAGTGAGCGGTACAGCCTATACTGACAAGATTCGTTCCGCCATCTAATGTCAGTAGTTATGAGTTTTGCGCTACAAAACTGTAGCATAAAACTCATAACTTAAGTGTTACAAAGTACAATAACATCCATAAACTACCTATTAACCCCTAAACTGAGGCCCTCCCGCATTGCAAACACTATAATAAAAATATTAACCCCTAAACCGCTGCACTCCCGCATCGTAAACACTAGTTAAATATTATTGACCCCTAATCTGCCGCCCCCAACGTCACTGCCGCCACTATAATAAAGTTATTAACCCCTAAACCTAACCCTTACCCTAAGTCTAACACCCCTAACTTTAATATAATTAAAATAAATCTAAATAAAAATTACTATCATTAACTAAATAATTCCTATTTAAAACTAAATACTTACCTGTAAAATAAACCCTAAGCTAGCTACAATATAACTAATAGTTACATTGTAGCTATCTCAGGGTTTATTTTTATTTCACAGCTAAGTTTGTATTTATTTTAACTAGGTAGAATAGTTAGTAAATAGTAATTAACTATTTACTAACTACCTAGTTAAAATAAATACAAATTTACCTGTAAAATAAAACATAACCTGCCTCACACTAACACCTAACATTACACTACAATGAAATAAATTACATTAATTAAATACAATTAACTAAATTACAAAAAATAATAAACACTAAATTACACAAAATAAATAAGAAATTATCAAATATTTAAACTAATTACACCTAATCTAATAGCCCTATCAAAATAAAAAAGCCCCCCCCCAAATAAAAAAACGCTAGCCTAAACTAAACTGCCAATAGCCCTAAATCAGCTCTTACAAACAACCCCCCAACAGTAAAACCCACCACCCACACAACCAAACCCCCCAAATAAAACCCTATCTAAATAAACCTAAGCTCCCCATTGCCCTGAAAAGGGCATTTGGATGGGCATTGCCCTTAAAAGGGCATTTAGCTCTTTTTCCATGCCCAAACCCCTAATCTAAAAAGAAAACCCACCCAATAAACCCTTAAATAAACTAACACTAACCCCCAAAGATCCACTTACAGTTTTTGAAGACCGGACATCCATCCTCAACAAAGCCAGGAGAAGTCTTCATCCAAGCGGCAAGAAGTCGTCCTCCAGATGGGCAGAAGTCTTCATCCAGACGACATCTTCTATTTTCATCTTTCCGACACGGAGCGGCTCCTTCTTCAAGACATCCGGCGTGGAGCATCCTCTTCTTTCGCTGGCTCTTCAAGAATGAATTTTACTTTAAATGACGGTATCCAAGATGGCGTCCCTTGAATTCCGATTGGCTGATAGAATTCTATCAGCCAATCAGAATTAAAGGTGAAAAAATCCTATTGGTTGATGCAATCAGCCATTAGGATTAAGCTTGCATTCCATTGGCTGTTCCAATCAGCCAATAGAATGCGAGCTCAATCCTTTTGGCTGATTGGATCAACCAATAGGATTGAAGCTCAATCCTATTGGCTGATTGCATCAGCCAATATTATTTTTTCAGCTTTAATTCCGATTGGCTGATCAGCCAATCAGAATTCAAGGGATGCCATCTTGGATGATATCATTTAAAGGAAAATTCATTCTTGAAGAGCCAGCGAAAGAAGAGGATGCTCCGCAATGGATGTCTTGAAGATGAAGCCGCTCCGCGTCGGAAGGATGAAGATAGAAGATGCCATCTGGATGAAGACTTCTGCCCATCTGGAGGACCACTTCTTGCCGCTTGGATGAAGACTTCTCCCGGCTTCATTGAGGATGGATGTCCGGTGTTCAAAAACTGTAAGTGAATCTTCGGGGGGTAGTGTTAGGTTTTTTAAGGTTTTATTGGGTGGGTTTTATTTTTAGATTAGGGGTTTGGGCAAAGAAAAAGAGCTAAATGCCCTTTTAAAGGCAATGCCCATCCAAATGCTCTTTTCAGGGCAATGGGGAGCTTAGGTTTATTTAGATAGGGTTTTATTTGGGGGGTTTGGTTGTGTGGGTGTTGGGTTTTACTGTTGGGGGGGGTTGTTTGTATATTTTTTTAAAGGTAAAAGAGCTGATTTCTTTGGGGCAATGTCCCGCAAAAGGCCTTTTAAGGGCTATTGGCAGTTTAGTTTAGGCTAGGGTTTTTTTATTTGGGGGGGGGCTTGGCTTTTTATTTTGATAGGGCTATTAGATTAGGTGTAATTAGTTTAAATATTTGATTTTTTATTTTTTATTTTGTGTAATTTAGTGTTTTTTATTTTTTGCAATTTAGTTAATTGTATTAAATTAATGTAATTTATTTAATTGTAGTGTAATGTTAGGTGTTAGTGTAAGACAGGTTAGGTTTTTTTTAAAGGTAAATTTGTATTTATTTTAAATAGGTAGTTATTAAATAGTTAATAACTATTTACTAACTAGTCTAACTAGTTAAAATAAATACAAACTTAGCTGTGAAATAAAAATAAAACCTAAGATAGCTACAATGTAACTATTAGTTATATTGTAGCTAGCTTAGGGTTTATTTTACAGGTAAGTACACTGTATTTAGTTTTAAATATGTATTAGTTAGGTAATAATAGTAAGTTTTATTTAGATTTATTTTAATTATATTAAAGTTAGGGGTGTTAGGGTTAGACTTAGGTTTAGGGGTTAATACCTTTATTTAGTGATGTGGGAGGCCAGAGGGGTTAATAACTTTAGTATAGTGGTGGCGGGGACTTTGGGGGCGGCAGATTAATAGGTTTAATATGTGTAGGTAGGTGGCGGCGACGTTGGGGGCAGAAGATTAGGGGTTAATAAGTGTAGGTAGGTGGCGTCGTCATTGGGGGCGGCAGATAAGGGGTTAATAAGTGTAATGTAGGTGTTGGCGATGTTAGGGGCGGCAGATTAGGGGTTAATAAGCGTAATGTAGGTAGCGACGACATTGGGTGCAGCAGATTAGGGGTTAATTAGTGTAATGTAGGTAGCGGTGATGTTGGGGTGGCAGATTAGGGGTTAATAAGTGTAATGTAGGTGTTGGCGATGTCAGGGACGGCAGATTAGGGGTGTTTAGACTCGGTTAGGGTATTAGGTGTAAACATAAATTTTACGCTCCTTTATTGCAGGTGTTAGGCTGTTTTTTAGCCGGCTCTCCCCATTGATGTCTATGGAGAAATTATGCTTGAGCACGTAAAACCAGCTCAAAGCAGCGCTGGTATTTGTGTGCCGTATGGAGCTCAACGTGCCATATTGCCTGCTAATGCCGGGTTTTTGCAAACCTGTAATAGCAGCGCTATTAAAGGTGAGAGGGGGAAATAACTTGCAAATTATTACCGAGCCGCTAATAACGCAAAACTCGTAATCTAGTTGATTATTAACACACTATTTCATGTTTTAGTTTGTGAATTTAATGTATTTTTGAAAATGTACACTTTTTTCAAATCTGATGACTGAAACACACTCCAAAAAAATTGGGACAGTTGACTGTTAACTACTTTGTAACATTTCCTTTTCTTTTAATAACACTTATTAAGCATTTGAGCACTGAAGACACCAGTTGGTTAAAGGGACATGAAACCCAAAAAATTTATTTCATGATTCAGATAGAGAATACAATTTTAAACAACTTTCCAATTTACTTCTATTATTTAATTTGCTTCCTTCTCTTGTAATCATTTGCTGAAAGGTTTATCTAGGCAAGTTCATGAGCAGCAGAGAAACTAGGCTCTAGCTGTTGATTGGTGGCTGCATATATACAGTTGCAAGAAAAAGTATGTGAACCCTTTGGAATGATATGGATTTCTGCACAAATTGGTCATAAAATATGATCTGATCATCATCTAAGTCACAACAATAGACAATCACAGTCTGCTTAAACTAATAACACACAAAGAATGAAATGTTGCCATGTTTTTATTGAACACACCATGTAAACATTCACAGTGCAGGTGGAAAAAGTATGTGAACCCCTAGACTAATGACATCTCCAAGAGCTAATTGGAGTGAGATGTCAGCCAACTGTAGTCCAATCAATGAGATGAGATTGGAGGTGTTGGTTACAGCTGCCCTGCCCTATAAAAAACACACACCAGTTCTGGGTTTGCTTTTCACAAGAAGCATTGCCTCATGTGAATGATGCCTCGCACAAAAGAGCTCTCAGAAGACCTACGATTAAGAATTGTTGACTTGCATAAAGCTGGAAAGGGTTATAAAATTATCTCCAAAAGCCTTGCTGTTCATCAGTCCACGGTAAGACAAATTGTCTATAAATGGAGAAAGTTCAGCACTGCTGCTACTCTCCCTAGAAGTGGCCGTCCTGTAAAGATGACTGCAAGAGCACAGCGCAGACTGCTCAATGAGGTGAAGAAGAATCCTAGAGTGTCAGCTAAAGACTTACAAAAGTCACTGGCAAATGCTAACATCCCTGTTAGCAAATCTACAATACATAAAACACTAAACAAGAATGAATTTCATGGGCGGATACCACAGAGGAAGCCACTGCTGTCCAAACAAAACATTGCTGAACATTTACAGTTTGCACAAGAGCACCTGGATGTTCCACAGCAGTACTGGCAAAATATTCTGTGGACAGATGAAACCAAAGTTGAGTTGTTTGGAAGAAACACACAACACAATGTGTGGCGAAAAAGAGGCACAGCACAACAACATCAAAACCTCATTCCAACTGTGAAGTATGGTGGTGGGGGCATCATGGTTTGGGGCTGCTTTGCTGCGTCAGGGCCGGGACGGATTGCTATCATCGAAGGAAAAATGAATTCCCAAGTTTATCAAGACATTTTGCAGGAGAACTTAAGGCCATCTGTCTACCAGCTGAAGCTCAACAGAAGATGTGTGTTGCAACAGGACAATGACCCAAAGCATAGAAGTAAATCAACAACAGAATGGCTTAAACAGAAGAAAATATGCCTTCTGAAGTGGCCCAGTCAGAGTCCTGACCTCAACCCGATTGAGATGCTGTGGCATGACCTCAAGAAAGTGATTCACACCAGTCATCCCAAGAATATTGCTGAACTGAAACAGTTCTGTAAAGAGGAATGGTCAAGAATTACTCCTGACCGTTGTGCACGTCTGATCTGCAACTACAGGAAACTTTTGGTTGAAGTTATTGCTGCCAAAGTAGGTTCAACCAGTTATTAAATCCAAGGGTTCACATACTTTTTCCACCTGCACTGTGAATGTTTACATGGTGTGTTCAATAAAAACATGGCAACATTTCATTCTTTGTGTGTTATTAGTTTAAGCAGACTGTGATTGTCTATTGTTGTGACTTAGATGATGATCAGATCACATTTTATGACCAATTTGTGCAGAAATCCATATCATTCCAAAGGGTTCACATACTTTTTCTTGCAACTGTATATTGAATGTGATTGGCTCACCCATGTGTTCAGTTAAAAACTAGTAGTGCATTGATGCTCCTTCAACAAATGATACCAAGAGAATGAAACAGATTAGATAAAAGAAGTAAATTAGAAAGTTGTTTAAAATTGTATTCTCTATCTGAATCATGACAGAACATTTTTGAGTTTCATGTCCGTTTAAGTTTAGCAAGCAGAATTTTCTCCCATTCATCCATTATGCTAGTCTTTAGCTGCACAACTGTACAGGGTCTATGTTGCCTTATTTTGTGCTTTATAATGTGCCACACATTCTCAAGTGGAGACAGTTCAGAACTGCAGGCAGGCCATGCTATCACACACACTCACACTCCGCAACCATGGCAGCATATGTTGCTCGAAAATGTATACATATCTTTCTGCATTAATGGTGCCCTCACAGATGTGCAAGCTACCCATGCCATGGGAACTGACACAACCCCATACCATGACAGACGCTGACTTTTGGACCTGACACTAATAACAGCTTGGTTGGCCACTTTCCTCTTTGGCTGGAGAACACAACGGCTGTTTTTTAAAAAACGATTTGAAAAGTTGACTCGTCGTATTACAAAATATAATTCCACTGTTCTACTGTCCATCTCAAATGAGACCGAACCCAGAGAAGTCGTCGGCGCTTCTGGACAATGTTTTTTTATGGTTTTCGCTTTGCTTAGTAAAGCCTTAACTTGCATCTGTGGATGCAGTGGCGAATGGTGTTGACTGACAAAGGTTTACCAAAGTATTCCTGGGCCCATGTCAGGATATCCATTACAGAGTCATGACGGTTTTTGAGACAGTGACATTTTAGGGATCGTAGATCATGCAAATTTAGAAGTGTTTTTCAGCCTTGCCCTTTACGCACAGAGATTTGACCGGATTCCTTGAATCTTTTAATTAAATTGTGCACTATAGAAGATGAAATGTCCAAAATCATACCAATTTGTCTTTAGGGAATATTGTTCACAAAGTGTTGGATTATTCGCTAACGCATCTGTTGGCAGATTTGCGAGCCTCGACCTATCCTTGCTCTTGAAGGACTAGACCTTTTTTGGAGGCTCTTTATATACTATGATTACACGATTGTTCACCTGTTTAACATCCCCTTCTTATTTCAACTCGTCACATCGCTATTAGTCCTAAATTGCCCCTCTCCCAACTTTTTTGGAACGTGTTGCATTCATCAGATTTGAAATGAGTGAATTTTTTTAAAGAATACATTAAATCCAAAAAGTAAAACATCAAATAATGTTTTAATAATGTGTTTTCTTTATAGTATAGGGTGAATTGAATTTTCAAATGACTCTTTTTGTTTTTGTTTTGTTTTTTCCATTTTTTATACTGTCCCAACGTTTTCAGGATTGGGGTTGTATATATTTTATATATATATACAAGAACATCCAGAACCAAGCACTCTCATTAAGATGATATTAGTCTCAACTGCCAGGGTGCATGTACATAATTTCATATAACTCTTTCCATAGACAACAGCACTCTCTGGTCTTTGTTAGTTTAAACTTCAATGTTTAATAGTAACGTTTCAAGGTCTCCACCTTTATCAAACCACAATAAAAAAATTATTACAAACACATACCTCTTAATCCTCCATATATACACACCTCATCTCCATTGCTCTGCCTTACCGGAACAACGCCGTCCTCCTCGCCAACTGCGCATGCGCAAACTGAACTACGGACTCACTGGCAGGCCAACAATCTATTAAAAGCAACACAATAATAAATACATATCATTGCGATAATCGGCATTACTAGAATAAGTTACAAACATGTTATTAACAAATCGATATATACATCTTACTGTGTCAAAAGTCTTAATCCCTTCAATATGTATTGCGTGTAATAATAGCGTACTCGAGTTACTCAGGTTAACCCTGCTATATTACTACACTATGGGTGATGGTGTTCTATGCTCAGACTGTAAATCTGTGTTACTAGTTAGTATTTATCACATAATCAGCACAAAACGCCACAGTTTAAACATAACACACTTGCATAAAATAAAGGGTACACTGGTTAAAATATTGATTCCGTGAAAGTGATATTTGCGCTCAACTTAGTAATACCAGAACGCAAATGTGGCATTACAAGTGAGGTTCAATGCAAACGTAACCTCCCGTTCGCATTGCATGGAAGCATTGCGCTTGTAAGAGTGCACTTCTATAGGCTACAATGGGAGCCTCGTTCTTATGCCGTCAGACACGGCATGAGAACTAGCGTAGTGAAGGGGGTAAGTAGAACAGCGATGGGCAGCAATTTTAAATATATATGTATAATAATATATACATATATATTTATGTGTTAATATGTGTATATCCACATATCACATAAATATATTAGTACATAAGCGTAAGCATATATATTTACAGAAAATACACATTTCTCATAGACCGCAATGTAAAATCATTTTTCAGTGCCTTTTTTTTCTAACACCACTTATCTGCCAACTTTAGCCCCTTATAACTGCTTCGTGCAGTTACTATATTAAAAATAAAGATACTACTATTTTTATTTTTTAATAAAGATTATTACACTGAAATTTAGGGGCAATTGGGGTCATTTAGAAAATGAACAAGCGGTAGCAATAACCATCCACTTGTAATGGTTAGTTATTTATCGTGCACCCCTAAATTGGTGAATTTGCCTGTTTGTGGGCGCACAATAAAATTAGCGCTCCACTTGTAATCTAGCCCTTAAAGGGACAGTCAAGTCCAAAAAAATCTTTCAGGATTTAAATAGGGCATGTAATTTTAAACAACATCCCAATTTACTTTAATCACCAATTTTGCTTTGTTCTCTTGGTATTCTTAGTTGAAAGCTTAACCTAGGAGGTTCATATGTTTAATTCTTAGACCTTGAAGACTGCCTCTAATCTTAATGCATTTTGACCACTAGAGGGCATTAGTTTATGTGTTTCATATAGATAACATTGAGCTCATGCACATGAAGTGACCTAGGAGTGAGCACTGATTGGCTAAAATGCAAGTCTGTCAAATGAACTGAAATAAAGGGGCAGTCTGCAGAAGCTTAGATACAAGGTAATTGCAAAGGTAAAACTTGTATTATTAAAACTGTGTTGGTTATGCAAAACTGGAGAATAAGTAATAAAGGGATTATTTTTCTTTTTAAACAACAGAAAGTGATTACGTTTAAATAAAAAAAGGCTGCTGAATGAGATTTTGATGTATATGATTTCTAATTCTCGACGTCCTAATTATTGTGTGGAGGTTTATGTATTATTCTTTCTCTATTACCTCAATAATTAAAGGGACACTGAACCCAAATTTTCTCTTTCCTGATTCACAGGGCCGGTGCTAGGTCTTTTGGCCACACAGGCGAAGATACATTTTGCCACCCCCCACCGCAGGATGCACAATGCACTAGGGCATAACCATAAATATAAAAAACATACAATGCAAAATAAATTAGCTGCCATTCACTCATGGACAGAAAACAGTGAATGCTAAAAATGTAATCAAATGATTTAGTTACAGCTGTTGGCCAAGAGATAATTATCCCAAAAGAGGCCAAATTCCAAATCTGGAGGTGCTATAAAAGGATTTTTTGTCTTTTGGCCAACAGCTGTAACTAAATCCTCCAATTTATGTTTTTAGCATTTGCTGCTTTCTGTCCAAAACTTAGTGGCAGATTCTTTATTTTTATTTTTAAGAATTTTTTTTATTGAGGTATTACCCAAATAGATTCATACTTAGAAAAGTGATAACTACTATTTTTTTCAAATGAAATGTGGTTGATAAAAAATACATAATAATTTTAAAAACACATTATAACTTATAAGAAAACTTAGTCTGTATGGTGAAAGCTAATACAAAGTGGTAAGATCAAATGGCAAGCATTGTAACCAGACTATATTATTAGAGAAGTAGAATATGCCAAAAAATCTGACAAGCTCTCCACTCCTCACTTTAAAATACTATCTAATTAAAAAACTGCTACCCTGCCCCTGTGTAACAGTTGTCAGTCACACCATCAACACATATTTTTCCCTTTACAGTCAACACAGCCTGTCCTCAGACCCCGGCCCTGCCATCCTACCTCCCTGTCTTCAGACTTCAGTACCGGATCTGCTCTGCCCACCTGGCTGCTGCCCAGCCTGTCCTTAGAACCCGGCTCCGCCATCCTATCACACTGTCTTCAGACTTCAGTACCGGATCCGCTCTGGCCATCTTGGTGGGCGTCATTCACGTGGCTCATTGAGTGACGCAAGGCATCCCCAAGTGATTTCCCTCTCATAGGTAGCAGCTTAGGCAGGCAGTGCAGCTGCGCAAGTGAGCTCCACGGCACACGCCACATCATCATCATACGACACGCCCCCAATGTAGCAGCATATCTCAACTCTAAGTTGCAGACGCACTAACTCCAGCCAGGCGATATTTAAATTAATGCTGCCTGACTGAGTGACTCTGCTGCTTGACTCTCTCCACTTCTGAGTCCTCTTGTGTGACAAGGTGTACACGTTGCACGCATATCAACATAAAAATTTATTTTTACTTCAGTTCAGGCATATCCACCTCGGCAGTGGCACTGCTCTCGGTGCCCCCTCCTGAGGGCGCCCTAAGGCAGCTGCCTATACTGCCTTACACAAGCGCTGGCCCTGCTGATTCACATAGAGCATGCAATTTTAAGCAACTTTCTAATTTACTCCTATTATCAAGTTTTCTTCATTCTCTTTCTATCTTTATTTGAAAAAGAAGGCATCTAAACTAAGGAGACAGCAATTTTTGGGTTCAGAACCATAGACAGCACTTGTTTATTGGAGCTGTCCAATCAGCAAGGACAACCCAGGTTGTTCACCAAAAATGGGCAGGCATCTAAACTGACATTCTTGCTTTTCAAATAAACATACCAAGAGAATGAAGAGAAATTGATAGAAGGAGTAAATTAGAAAGTTGCTTAAAATTGCATGCTTTGTCTGGATCACAAAAGAAAAAAAAATGGGTTCAGTGTCCCTTTAAGTAGTTCCCTGGCAGTTCTAAATAGTTCCTTTAACCCCTTAAGGACCAGCGACGTACCCTGTATGTCACTGGCCTTTTTTTGGGACTTGATTGTTTTATAGCGTGGTCTTGCCACCAGCGTTAAGACTGCTCTATTCCAGAAAGCCTGCTGGAGGGAGGGTATTAATAGCATCTTCTTGATAGACTTGTGCTATTATGTCCTGAAAAAACCCTTAACGACCAGTGACATACAGGGTACATTGTGGTCATTAAGGGGTTAAGGTTCCAATACCAGGTTTTATGAACAGTTTCTAGTAAGTCTTTTAATCTAGCCCCTAGTTCAGACATCAAAAAGTGTTTAATTTTAGCTATAACCTCTTGCCAAGTGGGGACCCCTACCTTCCAGTTTTTGGCAATACATAACCTGGTGGCTGTACAAGTAAGTGTAATGAAGGCATCGATATGAGAGTTATACTTCTCATTTTGTTCGTTTAATAATGCCTGTGTTATAGTTATATTAATTACTTCTAGACATTTCCAGAAAATTAGCTAGTGTATCCCACTTGACTCTAGGACAATTCCACCACATGTGAAGATAGGTGACAATTTCCGCACATCCTTGATAACAGAATCTGATACCACCTGGAGTTCTGTGAGAAGTAATAAGTGGGTCATATACCACCTAAAAGCTGTTTATATGCTATTCAGCCACATATCTGCACTCAGTTGTCCCTTACTCAAATTACATAGAATATTTTCTCATTTTTCTATTGTAAATTCTCTTTCTAAGTCAGTTTCCCATCTAATCATAACAGTGGATTTTATTCTATGTGTAGTTGTTTGTATTGCTAGATACAGTTGAAAAATTTACAAAATAAAAGAAAGGGCAAAAAATGCAGGTTTGGATGTTACACTATAGCTCTAAAAAATCTCTGAACCAATATTGGCCTAAAACAAATGTAATGGTACAATACTATTGTAAAATCAACATATAAGATCGACATACTAATCATCCCAATATTTCATTGACTTGATTTCTGTAGCTCTCATCCTATTGGCTGATTTGAAAATGTCAGCCAATAGGAATGCAAGGTACCCCATTTTTAAATGGATACCTTGCATTCAAGCTTCAGTGTACGGCGGTGATCATATGATGAGGATCCTCCACACTGGATGTCCGCGCCGCCCGTGATGATGCTCTGCTTCTCCACAGCTCAGTGTCACCAGGATGAAGATAGAAGATGCCCCCGCGATGGATAAAGACTTCTTGCCATCAGGATAAAGATGGATGTCCAGACTTCAGGAACTGTGAGTAGATTTCCTGGGATTAGTGTTAGGTTTTTATTTTATTTTTGTGGGAGCTTTTTTTAAAATTTAGATTAGGGCTTTGAGCACAAAAAATCTCAACGCCCATTCAAATGCCCCTTTAGGGGCAATGAGTAGCTTAGGTTTTTTCAGACTTAGGTTTTTTATTTTGGTGGGTTGGTTGTTTTTGTAATTTTTTAAGGTAAAAGAGCTGATTGCTTCAGGGCAATGCCCTACAAAAGGCCCTTTTAAGGGCTATTGGTTGTTTATTGTAAAGTTAGGGGGGGTTATTTGGGTGTGCTTTTTTTGTTTTTATAGGGGTTATTAGATTAGGTTTAATTGTTATTATTTTGGATAATTT
Source organism: Bombina bombina (assembly GCF_027579735.1). Lineage (NCBI taxonomy): Eukaryota > Metazoa > Chordata > Amphibia > Anura > Bombinatoridae > Bombina > Bombina bombina. The sequence goes on along the minus strand of NC_069501.1, from coordinate 1,069,904,141 downwards.
CGTTTATTATTTTTTGTAATCTTAGAGATTTTTATTTTTCGTAGTGTTAGGATTATTTTAATTTGTAATTTAGGTTTTTTATTTTTTGTTAAGTTTATTGTTTTAAAATAGTAATGTTAGGTTACTTTATAGTTTAAACTTTTTTTTAAAGTTTTTTTTTATTTCACAGGTAAGCTTTTATTTATTTAATTATAGTTAAATTGTGAATTTAATTTAAAATTAGGTGGGTATTAGGTTTAGAGGTTAATAGTTTAATTTAGTGTGTTGCGATGTGGGGGGCCGGTGGTTTAGGGGTTAATATGTTTATTATAGTAGTTGCAATGTGGGGGAACGGTGGTTTAGGGGTTAATAGGTTTATTATAGTAGTTGCGATGTGGGGGAACGGTGGTTTAGGAGTTAATAGGTTTATTATAGTAGTTGCGATGTCTCGTACACAGTTTGAAGGAATATATTTGTCAGTGAGCAAGGCTTTTTGTATATCAGAATGTAAGGAGGTAGCATTTGCCAAGATTTTTTGAGGTGGGATGATATGTATCTCATGTTCTTCTTTGGTAGGATTTAGAGAACGAGAAAGGGAATCAGCCTTTTGTTTTTTTTCATCCTGGTCTATATGTGAGTAAGAATTCGAATCTATCGAAGAAGAGTGCCCATCTGACCTGTCTGGAAGATAGAGTCTTGTTGGTCCTGAGGTATTGCAGGTTTTTATGATCAGTAAATATGTAAAATGGTTTAGAGGTTCCTTCAAGCAAATGTCTCCAGTTCTCTAGAGCGCATTTTATTTCGAGCAATTCCTTATCCCCGACTGAATAATTTTTTTCAGGAGCTGTGAGGGTTCTAGAATAGAAAGATACTGGATGTAATGTAGGATTCCCTAGACTTTGTTGCGAAAGAACTACTCCAATACCAATATTGGAGGCATCCCTCTCCAAAGTGAATTGGTAGTCAGGGTTTGGTAGTTGTAGTATGGGGGCTGTGGAGAACCTCTATTTTAAGGTTTGGAATGCTTTTTGAGTTTCATCATTCCAGGTAAACCTTTGTTTTCCAGTTAATCTTGTTAAGGGTTTGACAATAGTGGAGAAGTTCTTAATAAATCTTCTGTAAAAGTTGGCAAAACCTAGAAATCGTTGTAGAGATTTCACTGTGGTAGGCGTGGACCAGTTTTGTATGGCTGATACCTTCTCAGGGTCCATGCTTATCCCTTTAGGGGAGATTAAATACCCTAAGAATTTAATTGTGTTTACGTGGAAACAACACTTTTCCATTTTAGCATACAGGTGATGTTCTCTCAATCTTGACAGGACCCACCTTACATGTTTTGTATGTTCTGAATGGTTACGGGAGTAGATTAGTATGTCATCCAAATAGATAACCACGCACACGTCCATTAGATCTTTGAAGATGTCATTTATAAAATATTGGAACGTGGCTGGTGCATTGGTTAGACCAAAAGGCATGACATTATACTGAAAAAGCCCATAACTGGTCCTGAATGCTGTTTTCCACTCATCCCCACTTTTTATCCTAATAAGATTATAGGCACCCTTCAAATCTAATTTGGTGAAAATTGTAGCATCACTTAATCTTTCTAGCAATTCGGGGATGAGGGGAAGCGGATAACAATTTTTTATTGTTACTGCATTTAATGCTCTGTAATCAATAATGGGACGGAGAGTTCCATCCTTGTTTGTGACAAAAAAAATACCCGCTGCTGCTGAGGATGTGCTTGGAGAGATAAAGCCCTTGCGTAAATTTTCGTCTAAATAATCCCTTAAGTGTTGTAGTTCCTTTTGTGAAAGTGGGAAAATTTTGACGAATAGTATCACTGCCCCAGGTTTTGTGTCTATGGGGCAATCATAAGGTCTATGTGGTGGGAGATTTTCAGCATCTTTTAAATTGAAAACTTCAGTAAATTCTAAATACTCTTTGGGTAGTAAAGGTTCTGAGTGGTTTATCTCTACATAGGGATAGCAAGTGGAGGTGCAAAATTTTGAATCCAGTGTAACGCTATTAGTGACCCAATCTATTTTAGGATTGTGTTTTTGGAGCCATGGGTAACCAAGTATAATAGGATGTATGGATCCTGGAATCACATCAAAAGTAAGAAACTCCTTATGACCTGATTGTGTGGTGGTGAGTAAAGGGATAGTGTGGTGTGATATGGGACCTTTTAGAAAATTTGAACCATCAATGACTCTGACAAATACAGGTATATCTTTAAGTACACACGGTATTTTATTAGTAGTGACTACATTTTGGTCTATGAACATCCCAAAAGCACCCGAATCAATCATGGCCTGGCTCTGGAAAAGGTGTTGGTCCCACTGTAAAGACAAGAATATTGATAAATGGTTATCTGTTTTCAAGGAACTATTAGTACATAGGTGTAAATTCTTACCCTTCTTTTGACGATTTAGCTGAGGACAGGTGGTCACAGCGTGATGCTTGCTTGCACAATACATGCACAGGTTAGAGAGTGGACGCATTGTTTTCTCTTGTAAAGTTAAAGGCCCTTTAAGAGTCCCAATATCCATTGCGACAGGTCCGGTACTCAGTTTGTCATGCTGAGTTGGTTGATATCTCCTCGTGAAAAGGTCTGGGCTTTGTTTTTCCATCCTTCTCTCTCTGTATATCCGGTCGATAGATATGCAGAGTTTTATAAGAGAGTGTAGGGTTTCAGGTAGCTCTACACGGGAGAGCTCATCCTTTAGGTATTCCAATAGCCCAAGATAGAACTGGTTTTTCAGGCTAACTGAATTCCATAGTGAATCCGTAGCCCAGAGCTGAAACTCTGCGATATAGTCCTCTACCGCCCTTTTACCCTGTCTCAGGGCTCTTAAGTTATGTTCGGCGGTGTTTTGTTTGTTTGTGTCCTCATAGAGAGTTGACATGGCTTTAAAGAATTCTTCTAGGGAATCCAGGATTGGATCACCTAATTCAAAAAATCTGTCACCCCAGGTTCTGGGCTCCCCAGTAAGATAGGAGATAGTTGTACAGACTTTTATTTGTTCTGTACTGTACTGTACAGTAGCAAGCAAGAATTTTTAAATTCACAGAACTTGGAGCGGACCCCTGAGAAAGGTTGTGGGGGGTTAATATGAGGTTCTGGATGTTCAGTAGATTTTTGAGAGAAATAATCATTCATGAGCCTTTTTAGCATATTGTTCTCTATTTGAACTTCATTAAGGCCCTGTGCTAAAATATCCACTTTCTGATTCAAAGTGGCTATCTCATTAGCAATTTCTGTAGGATTGATTGTATATTTGTAAGGTTAACTGTTACCTTTTTAAGGCTTGATTATTCTGCAATATCCCTGCACATCTTTTAACTTTTGAAGTAGCTGAATAAATATGTGAATGTAGATAATCCCAGTCAGACACTTCTTAATGGGTAAGTAAGAGTGGGAGCAAATGGGAGTAACACTTTAATAAACCTTAAAAAATAGAATTCCCCTCATATAAGAGATAAATCTTATAGAGATCTTTATCACCAGTATTCTGGGTGATGATCTGAAATTTATGAAATATAATGCTTGTCTTTAGAGAAGTTGTTTTTTATCATTTTTAATTAGCAGTAAGAAAAACACTTAGATAGCATGTAACACAGTTCCTTAAACAATAATTATTGTAAGTATGCAGCGGTAGTGACTGATGTCGCAAATAGTTCGCCGGCGAATAGTTCCCAGCGAACATAGCTTGTTCGAGTTCGCCGCGGCGGGCGAACATATGCGATGTTCGGTCTGCCCCCTATTCGTCATCATTGAGTAAACTTTGACGCTGTACCTCACAGTCAGCAGACACATTCCAGCCAATCAGCAGCAGACCCTCCTTTCCAGATCCTCCCACCTCCTGGACAGCATCCATTTTAGATTCATTCGGAAGCTGCATTCTTAGTGAGAGGAGGGACAGTGTAGCTGCTGCTGATTTAATAGGGAAATCGATGGCTAGGCTAGTGTATTCAGTGTCTACTACAGTCCTGAAGGACTCATCTGATCTCTGCTGTAAGGACAGCACCCCAAAAAGCCCTTTTTAGGGCTGAAACATCAGTCTGCTTTTTTTTTTTTTCCTGTGTAATCTAATTGCAGTTGCCTGCCTTCCAGCGTGTGCGTCAGTCTCACAGCATATACTGTGCCCACTTGCCCAGTGCCACCACTCATATCTGGTGTAACAGTAGTATACATTTAAAAAAAACAACACTTTTTTGACTGTGAAATAATAGCAGTCAGTTTCCTTCACACGTGTGCGTTTCAGGGCCTGCCAGGGCACAGTGTCACACCAGTGCAACTCATATATTGGGTAAAAGTAGTGTACATTTAAAAAAACAACACTTTTTTCGACTGTGAAATAATAGCAGTCAGTTTCCTTCACATGTGTGCATTTCAGGGCCTGCCAGGGCACAGTGTCACACCAGTGCAACTCATATCTGGTCTAACAGTAGTGTACATTAACCCCTTAATGACCACAGCACTTCAGCATCTTCTTGATAGACTTGTGCTATTATGTCCTGAAAAAACCCTTAACGACCAGTGACATACAGGGTACATTGTGGTCATTAAGGGGTTAAGGTTCCAATACCAGGTTTTATGAACAGTTTCTAGTAAGTCTTTTAATCTAGCCCCTAGTTCAGACATCAAAAAGTGTTTAATTTTAGCTATAACCTCTTGCCAAGTGGGGACCCCTACCTTCCAGTTTTTGGCAATACATAACCTGGTGGCTGTACAAGTAAGTGTAATGAAGGCATCGATATGAGAGTTATACTTCTCATTTTGTTCGTTTAATAATGCCTGTGTTATAGTTATATTAATTACTTCTAGACATTTCCAGAAAATTAGCTAGTGTATCCCACTTGACTCTAGGACAATTCCACCACATGTGAAGATAGGTGACAATTTCCGCACATCCTTGATAACAGAATCTGATACCACCTGGAGTTCTGTGAGAAGTAATAAGTGGGTCATATACCACCTAAAAGCTGTTTATATGCTATTCAGCCACATATCTGCACTCAGTTGTCCCTTACTCAAATTACATAGAATATTTTCTCATTTTTCTATTGTAAATTCTCTTTCTAAGTCAGTTTCCCATCTAATCATAACAGTGGATTTTATTCTATGTGTAGTTGTTTGTATTGCTAGATACAGTTGAAAAATTTACAAAATAAAAGAAAGGGCAAAAAATGCAGGTTTTGATGTTACACTATAGCTCTAAAAAAATCTCTGAACCAATATTGGCCTAAAACAAATGTAATGGTACAATACTATTGTAAAATCAACATATAAGATCGACATACTAATCATCCCAATATTTCATTGACTTGATTTCTGTAGCTCTCATCCTATTGGCTGATTTGAAAATGTCAGCCAATAGGAATGCAAGGTACCCCATTTTTAAATGGATACCTTGCATTCAAGCTTCAGTGTACGGCGGTGATCATATGATGAGGATCCTCCACACTGGATGTCCGCGCCGCCCGTGATGATGCTCTGCTTCTCCACAGCTCAGTGTCACCAGGATGAAGATAGAAGATGCCCCCGCGATGGATAAAGACTTCTTGCCATCAGGATAAAGATGGATGTCCAGACTTCAGGAACTGTGAGTAGATTTCCTGGGATTAGTGTTAGGTTTTTATTTTATTTTTGTGGGAGCTTTTTTTAAAATTTAGATTAGGGCTTTGAGCACAAAAAATCTCAACGCCCATTCAAATGCCCCTTTAGGGGCAATGAGTAGCTTAGGTTTTTTCAGACTTAGGTTTTTTATTTTGGTGGGTTGGTTGTTTTTGTAATTTTTTAAGGTAAAAGAGCTGATTGCTTCAGGGCAATGCCCTACAAAAGGCCCTTTTAAGGGCTATTGGTTGTTTATTGTAAAGTTAGGGGGGGTTATTTGGGTGTGCTTTTTTTGTTTTTATAGGGGTTATTAGATTAGGTTTAATTGTTATTATTTTGGATAATTTCGTTTATTATTTTTTGTAATCTTAGAGATTTTTATTTTTCGTAGTGTTAGGATTATTTTAATTTGTAATTTAGGTTTTTTATTTTTTGTTAAGTTTATTGTTTTAAAATAGTAATGTTAGGTTACTTTATAGTTTAAACTTTTTTTTAAAGTTTTTTTTTATTTCACAGGTAAGCTTTTATTTATTTAATTATAGTTAAATTGTGAATTTAATTTAAAATTAGGTGGGTATTAGGTTTAGAGGTTAATAGTTTAATTTAGTGTGTTGCGATGTGGGGGGCCGGTGGTTTAGGGGTTAATATGTTTATTATAGTAGTTGCAATGTGGGGGAACGGTGGTTTAGGGGTTAATAGGTTTATTATAGTAGTTGCGATGTGGGGGAACGGTGGTTTAGGAGTTAATAGGTTTATTATAGTAGTTGCGATGTCTCGTACACAGTTTGAAGGAATATATTTGTCAGTGAGCAAGGCTTTTTGTATATCAGAATGTAAGGAGGTAGCATTTGCCAAGATTTTTTGAGGTGGGATGATATGTATCTCATGTTCTTCTTTGGTAGGATTTAGAGAACGAGAAAGGGAATCAGCCTTTTGTTTTTTTTTTTATCCTGGTCTATATGTGAGTAAGAATTCGAATCTATCGAAGAAGAGTGCCCATCTGACCTGTCTGGAAGATAGAGTCTTGTTGGTCCTGAGGTATTGCAGGTTTTTATGATCAGTAAATATGTAAAATGGTTTAGAGGTTCCTTCAAGCAAATGTCTCCAGTTCTCTAGAGCGCATTTTATTTCGAGCAATTCCTTATCCCCGACTGAATAATTTTTTTCAGGAGCTGTGAGGGTTCTAGAATAGAAAGATACTGGATGTAATGTAGGATTCCCTAGACTTTGTTGCGAAAGAACTACTCCAATACCAATATTGGAGGCATCCCTCTCCAAAGTGAATTGGTAGTCAGGGTTTGGTAGTTGTAGTATGGGGGCTGTGGAGAACCTCTATTTTAAGGTTTGGAATGCTTTTTGAGTTTCATCATTCCAGGTAAACCTTTGTTTTCCAGTTAATCTTGTTAAGGGTTTGACAATAGTGGAGAAGTTCTTAATAAATCTTCTGTAAAAGTTGGCAAAACCTAGAAATCGTTGTAGAGATTTCACTGTGGTAGGCGTGGACCAGTTTTGTATGGCTGATACCTTCTCAGGGTCCATGCTTATCCCTTTAGGGGAGATTAAATACCCTAAGAATTTAATTGTGTTTACGTGGAAACAACACTTTTCCATTTTAGCATACAGGTGATGTTCTCTCAATCTTGACAGGACCCACCTTACATGTTTTGTATGTTCTGAATGGTTACTGGAGTAGATTAGTATGTCATCCAAATAGATAACCACGCACACGTCCATTAGATCTTTGAAGATGTCATTTATAAAATATTGGAACGTGGCTGGTGCATTGGTTAGACCAAAAGGCATGACATTATACTGAAAAAGCCCATAACGGGTCCTGAATGCTGTTTTCCACTCATACCCACTTTTTATCCTAATAAGATTATAGGCACCCTTCAAATCTAATTTGGTGAAAATTGTAGCATCACTTAATCTTTCTAGCAATTCGGGGATGAGGGGAAGCGGATAACAATTTTTTATTGTTACTGCATTTAATGCTCTGTAATCAATAATGGGACGGAGAGTTCCATCCTTGTTTGTGACAAAAAAAATACCCGCTGCTGCTGAGGATGTGCTTGGAGAGATAAAGCCCTTGCGTAAATTTTCGTCTAAATAATCCCTTAAGTGTTGTAGTTCCTTTTGTGAAAGTGGGAAAATTTTGACGAATAGTATCACTGCCCCAGGTTTTGTGTCTATGGGGCAATCATAAGGTCTATGTGGTGGGAGATTTTCAGCATCTTTTAAATTGAAAACTTCAGTAAATTCTAAATACTCTTTGGGTAGTAAAGGTTCTGAGTGGTTTATCTCTACATAGGGATAGCAAGTGGAGGTGCAAAATTTTGAATCCAGTGTAACGCTATTAGTGACCCAATCTATTTTAGGATTGTGTTTTTGGAGCCATGGGTAACCAAGTATAATAGGATGTATGGATCCTGGAATCACATCAAAAGTAAGAAACTCCTTATGACCTGATTGTGTGGTGGTGAGTAAAGGGATAGTGTGGTGTGATATGGGACCTTTTAGAAAATTTGAACCATCAATGACTCTGACAAATACAGGTATATCTTTAAGTACACACGGTATTTTATTAGTAGTGACTACATTTTGGTCTATGAACATCCCAAAAGCACCCGAATCAATCATGGCCTGGCTCTGGAAAAGGTGTTGGTCCCACTGTAAAGACAAGAATATTGATAAATGGTTATCTGTTTTCAAGGAACTATTAGTACATAGGTGTAAATTCTTACCCTTCTTTTGACGATTTAGCTGAGGACAGGTAGTCACAGCGTGATGCTTGCTTGCACAATACATGCACAGGTTAGAGAGTGGACGCATTGTTTTCTCTTGTAAAGTTAAAGGCCCTTTAAGAGTCCCAATATCCATTGCGACAGGTCCGGTACTCAGTTTGTCATGCTGAGTTGGTTGATATCTCCTTGTGAAAAGGTCTGGGCTTTGTTTTTCCATCCTTCTCTCTCTGTATATCCGGTCGATAGATATGCAGAGTTTTATAAGAGAGTCTAGGGTTTCAGGTAGCTCTACACGGGAGAGCTCATCCTTTAGGTATTCCAATAGCCCGAGATAGAATTGGTTTTTCAGGCTAACTGAATTCCATAGTGAATCCGTAGCCCAGAGCTGAAACTCTGCGATATAGTCCTCTACCGCCCTTTTACCCTGTCTCAGGGCTCTTAAGTTATGTTCGGCGGTGTTTTGTTTGTTTGTGTCCTCATAGAGAGTTGACATGGCTTTAAAGAATTCTTCTAGGGAATCCAGGATTGGATCACCTAATTCAAAAAATCTGTCACCCCAGGTTCTGGGCTCCCCAGTAAGATAGGAGATAGTTGTACAGACTTTTATTTGTTCTGTACTGTACTGTACAGTAGCAAGCAAGAATTTTTAAATTCACAGAACTTGGAGCGGACCCCTGAGAAAGGTTGTGGGGGGTTAATATGAGGTTCTGGATGTTCAGTAGATTTTTGAGAGAAATAATCATTCATGAGCCTTTTTAGCATATTGTTCTCTATTTGAACTTCATTAAGGCCCTGTGCTAAAATATCCACTTTCTGATTCAAAGTGGCTATCTCATTAGCAATTTCTGTAGGATTGATTGTATATTTGTAAGGTTAACTGTTACCTTTTTAAGGCTTGATTATTCTGCAATATCCCTGCACATCTTTTAACTTTTGAAGTAGCTGAATAAATATGTGAATGTAGATAATCCCAGTCAGACACTTCTTAATGGGTAAGTAAGAGTGTGAGCAAATGGGAGTAACACTTTAATAAACCTTAAAAAATAGAATTCCCCTCATATAAGAGATAAATCTTATAGAGATCTTTATCACCAGTATTCTGGGTGATGATCTGAAATTTATGAAATATAATGCTTGTCTTTAGAGAAGTTGTTTTTTATCATTTTTAATTAGCAGTAAGAAAAACACTTAGATAGCATGTAACACAGTTCCTTAAACAATAATTATTGTAAGTATGCAGCGGTAGTGACTGATGTCGCAAATAGTTCGCCGGCGAATAGTTCCCAGCGAACATAGCTTGTTCGAGTTCGCCGCGGCGGGCGAACATATGCGATGTTCGGTCTGCCCCCTATTCGTCATCATTGAGTAAACTTTGACGCTGTACCTCACAGTCAGCAGACACATTCCAGCCAATCAGCAGCAGACCCTCCTTTCCAGATCCTCCCACCTCCTGGACAGCATCCATTTTAGATTCATTCGGAAGCTGCATTCTTAGTGAGAGGAGGGACAGTGTAGCTGCTGCTGATTTAATAGGGAAATCGATGGCTAGGCTAGTGTATTCAGTGTCTACTACAGTCCTGAAGGACTCATCTGATCTCTGCTGTAAGGACAGCACCCCAAAAAGCCCTTTTTAGGGCTGAAACATCAGTCTGCTTTTTTTTTTTTTCCTGTGTAATCTAATTGCAGTTGCCTGCCTTCCAGCGTGTGCGTCAGTCTCACAGCATATACTGTGCCCACTTGCCCAGTGCCACCACTCATATCTGGTGTAACAGTAGTATACATTTAAAAAAAACAACACTTTTTTGACTGTGAAATAATAGCAGTCAGTTTCCTTCACACGTGTGCGTTTCAGGGCCTGCCAGGGCACAGTGTCACACCAGTGCAACTCATATATTGGGTAAAAGTAGTGTACATTTAAAAAAACAACACTTTTTTTGACTGTGAAATAATAGCAGTCAGTTTCCTTCACATGTGTGCATTTCAGGGCCTGCCAGGGCACAGTGTCACACCAGTGCAACTCATATCTGGTCTAACAGTAGTGTACATTAACCCCTTAATGACCACAGCACTTTTTCATTTTCTGTTCGTTTGGGACCAGGGCTATTTTTACATTTCTGCGGTGTTTGTGTTTAGCTGTAATTTTCCTCTTACTCGTTTACTGTACCCACACATATTATATACCGTTTTTCTCGCCATTAAATGGACTTTCTAAAGATACAATTATTTTCATCATATCCTATAATTTACTATAAAAAAATGATAAAATATGAGGAAAAAATTGAAAGAAACACACTTTTTCTAACTTCTGGCCCCCAATAATCTGTTATTGGGGGCCATATTGGGTATTGGTAACTGTCTGCCAGTACCCAGTTTGCAAATAAAATGGGTTTTTTATTTTTTTTATTTCATTTTTCTGTAGTGTAGCTTCCCCCCCCCCCCAGACCAATCCCCCACCCGCTCCCAGATCACTTAGATTTCCAAGTATTAAATATTTTGTTCCCCTTTCTCCCACTTATAAAAACATTTTTTTCTGTAGTGTAGTGATTCCCACCCGCTCCCACCCCGTGCACGCGCGCGCGCCCCCGGCGATCCCGCCCCCGGCGATCTCGCCCCCTATCCCGCCCCCCTTTCTGACAAGGACCGTATTGATGGCCGCCCACCCGCCTCCCACTTCAGCTCCCACCCACCAACGAATGCGGCCATCGATGCCCGGTGCTGAGAGGGCCACAGAGTGGCTCTCTCTGCACTGGAGGGGTAAAATTTGTTATTGCAGGATGCCTCGATATCGAGGCATCCTGCAATAACTGGAAAGCAGCTGGAAGAGATCAGGATCGCTTCCAGCTGCTTTCCAAACCGAGGACGTACGCCATACGTCCTCAGACGTTAACTGTATTTTTTCTGAGGACGTATGGCGTACGTCCTCGGTCATTAAGGGGTTAAAAAAAACTAGAAATTTGACTGTGAAATAATAGCAGTCAGTTTCCTTCACACGTGTGCGTTTCAGGGCCTGCCAGGGCACAGTGTCACACCAGTGCAACTCATATCTGGGGGTCGATCCGATAAAAATCGTCGCCCGCAAAAGCCGGCGACGCCAATATTTGCGCGGGTTTGGTATCACATATACGGCGTAACCTAGAAGTTACGCCTGTATATTTCTGCCGTCGCCCGTAGTTTTTTGGGCTATAGGCAGGTATACCAAACCCGCGCAGTTTGGTATCCAATATGCAGCGTAAGGACTTACGTGGCGAAAATGGAGAAAACTTACTCCATTTTCACCTCGCCACAAAAAGCAGCCGTAAGAAGCCTTACGCTGACTATTGGAGCCCCGTAACTTCCTAAACTGGCTGCTAAAATAAACCTAACACCTAACGCATGCGCAATGTCTATCTCCCTGTCAACCGCGATCTTCTAAAATAAACCTAACACCTAACGCATGCGCAATGTCTATCTACCTGTCAACCGCGACCCCCCCCCCCCGAAATCCCTAATAAAGTTATCAACCCCTAAACCGCCGCTCCCGGACCCCGCCGCCATCTACATAAACTAACCCCCTACTGTGAGCCCCTAAAACCGCCGCCATCTACCTTATCTATCCCCTAATTAGAACCCCTTACACCGCTGTCATCTACCTTATCTATCCCCTAATCTGACCCCTTACACCGCCGCCACCTATATAAAAATTATTAACCCCTAATCTAATCCCCCTATACCGCCGCCAGCTATATTAATATTATTAACCCCTAATGTAAGCCACTTACACCGCCGCCATCTCTATTAAAATGATTAATCCCTTATTTAATCTACCTACCCCGCCGCCAGCTATATTATCTATATTAACCCTAAGTATATTATAGTTAATATAGGTATTACATTATATATATTAACTATATTAACCCTAATTATATTAGGGTTAATATAGTTAATATAGTTACTATAGTATTTATATTAACTATATTAACTCTATCTAACCCTAACACCCCTAACTAAATTTATATTAAATTAATCTAATTCATTTCTAAACTAAAATATTCCTATTTAAATCTAAATACTTACCTATAAAATAAACCCTAAGATAGCTACAATATAATTAATAATTGCATTGTAGCTATGTTAGGGTTAATATTTATTTTACAGGTAAATTGTTAATTATTTTAACTAGGTATAATAGCTATTAAATAGGTATTACCTATTTAATAGCTACCTAGTTAAAATAATTACCCAATTACCTGTAAAATAAATCCTAACCTAAGTTACAAATACACCTACACTATCAATAAATTTAATAAACTACAAACATCTATCTAAAAATACAATTAAATTAACTAAACTACAAAAAACAAACAAACACTAAATTACAAAAAATAAAAAAAAGATTACAAGATTTTTAAGCTAATTACACCTATTCTAAGCCCCCTAATAAAATAATAAACCCCCAAAATAAAAAAAATTCCCTGCCCTATTCTAAATTAAACAAATTTCAAAGCTCTTTACCTTACCAGCCCTTAAAAGGGCCTTTTGTGGGGCATGCCCCAAAGAATTCAGCTCTTTTGCATACAAATACAATACCCCCCCCCATTACAACCCACCACCCACATACCCCTATTCTAAAACCACCCAAACCCCCCTTAAAAAGCCTAACACTACCCCCCTGAAGATCTCCCTACCTTGTCTTCACCACACCGGGCCGAACTCCTGATCCGATCCGGGCGATGTCTTCCTCCAAGCGGCAAAGAAGAATTCTTCCTCCGGCGATGTCTTCCTCCAAGCGGCAAAGAAGAATTCTTCCTCCGGCGACGTCTTCCTCCAAGCGGCAGCAAAGTCTTCATTCTTCCGGCGGCATCTTCAATCTTCTTTCTTCGCTCCGCCGCCGCGGAGCATCCATCCCGGCCGACTGCTGAACTACGAATGAGGTACCTTTAAATGACGTCATCCAAGATGGCGTCCGCCGAATTCCGATTGGCTGATAGGATTCTATCAGCCAATCGGAATTAAGTTAGAAAAATCTGATTGGCTGATTGAATCAGCCAATCAGATTCAAGTTCAATCCGATTGGCTGATCCAATCAGCCAATCAGATTGAGCTCGCATTCTATTGGCTGTTCCGATCAGCCAATAGAATGCGAGCTCAATCTGATTGGCTGTTCGGATCAGCCAATCGGATTGAACTTGAATCTGATTGGCTGATTCAATCAGCCAATCAGATTTTTCTAACTTAATTCCGATTGGCTGATAGAATCCTATCAGCCAATCGGAATTCGGCGGACGCCATCTTGGATGACGTCATTTAAAGGTACCTCATTCGTAGTTCAGCAGTCGGCCGGGATGGATGCTCAGCGGCGGCGGAGCGAAGAAAGAAGATTGAAGATGCCGCCGGAAGAATGAAGACTTTGCTGCCGCTTGGAGGAAGACATCGCCGGAGGAAGAATTCTTCTTTGCCGCTTGGAGGAAGACATCGCCCGGATCGGATCAGGAGTTCGGCCCGGTGTGGTGAAGACAAGGTAGGGAGATCTTCAGGGGGGTAGTGTTAGGCTTTTTTAAGGGGGGTTTGGGTGGTTTTAGAATAGGGGTATGTGGGTGGTGGGTTGTAATGGGGGGGGGTATTGTATTTGTATGCAAAAGAGCTGAATTCTTTGGGGCATGCCCCACAAAAGGCCCTTTTAAGGGCTGGTAAGGTAAAGAGCTTTGAAATTTGTTTAATTTAGAATAGGGCAGGGAATTTTTTTTATTTTGGGGGTTTATTATTTTATTAGGGGGCTTAGAATAGGTGTAATTAGCTTAAAAATCTTGTAATCTTTTTTTTATTTTTTGTAATTTAGTGTTTGTTTTTTTTTGTAGTTTAGTTAATTTAATTGTATTTTTAGATAGATGTTTGTAGTTTATTAAATTTATTGATAGTGTAGGTGTATTTGTAACTTAGGTTAGGATTTATTTTACAGGTAATTGGGTAATTATTTTAACTAGGTAACTATTAAATAGGTAATACCTATTTAATAGCTATTATACCTAGTTAAAATAATTAACAATTTACCTGTAAAATAAATATTAACCCTAACATAGCTACAATGTAATTATTAATTATATTGTAGCTATCTTAGGGTTTATTTTATAGGTAAGTATTTAGATTTAAATAGGAATATTTTAGTTTATAAATGAATTAGATTAATTTAATATAAATTTAGTTAGGGTTAGATAGAGTTAATATAGTTAATATAAATACTATAGTAACTATATTAACCCTAATATAATTAGGGTTAATATAGTTAATATATATAATGTAATACCTATATTAACTATAATATACTTAGGGTTAATATAGATAATATAGCTGGCGGCGGGGTAGGTAGATTAAATTAGGGGTTAATCATTTTAATAGAGATGGCGGCGGTGTAAGGGGCTTACATTAGGGGTTAATAATTTTAATATAGATGGCGGCGGTGTTAGGGGATCACTTTAGGGGGTTATAGATATAATATAGCTGGCGGCGGGGTACGGGAGCGGCGGTTTAGGGGTTAATAGCTTTTTTATTGTTAGACTAGTGAGGGGGGATAGCGGATAGAGGGTTAGACGTGTCGGGCTATGTTAGGGAGGCGTGTTAGACTTGTCGGGCTATGTTAGGGAGGCGTGTTAGACAGTGCAGGTGTTTTAGACTTTAGTCAGGTTTTATAGGCGCCGGCAGTTTCTAACGTGCCGCAAGTCACTGGCGACGCCAGAAATTTGTACTTGCGCAGATTTCTGGACATCGCTGGTTTGTCAGACTTACGGCACGTTAGCATCTGACGGCGACTTATATGGGATAGCTCGAGTTGCGAGCTGAAACTGCGGGCGACGCCGGTTCCCTCGCTTGCGCCGCAAACTGCGATCTATATCGGATTGCGCCCTTGGTGTAACAGTAGTGTACATTAAAAAAAAAACTAGAAATTTGACTGTGAAATAATAGCAGTCAGTTTCCTTCACGCGTGTGCATTTCAGGACCCCTTAGCCCCCAACCTCCCTGATCCCCCCCAAAACAGCTTCCTAACCCTCCCCCTCTGCCTTATTGGGGGCCATATTGGGTATTGGTAGCTGTCTGCCAGTACCCAGTTTGCAAATAAAATGGTTTTTTTATTTTTTTTATTTCATTTTTCTGTAGTGTAGCTTCCCCCCCCCAAGGCCAATCCCCCACCCGCTCCCAGATCACTTAGATTTCCAAGTACTAAATATTTTGTTCCCCTTTCTCCCACATTTTTTTCTGTAGTGTAGTGGTTCCCACCCGCTCCCTCCCCGTGCACGCTCGCGCGCCCCCTATCCCGCCCCCCTCTCTGACAAGGACCGCATTGATGGCCGCCCACCCGCCTCCCACTTCAGCTCCCACCCACCAACGAATGCGGCCATCGATGCCCGGTGCAGAGAGGGCCACAGAGTGGCTCTCTCTGCACCGGAGGGGTAAAATTTGTTATTGCAGGATGCCTCGATATCGAGGCATCCTGCAATAACTGGAAAGCAGCTGGAAGCGATTAGGATCGCTTCCAGCTGCTTTCCAAAACGAGGACGTACGCCATACGTCCTCAGGAGTTAACTGTATTTTTTCTGAGGACGTATGGTGTACGTCCTCGGTCATTAAGGGGTTAAAAAAAACTAGAAATTTGACTGTGAAATAATAGCAGTCAGTTTCCTTCACACGTGTGCATTTCAGGGCCTGCCAGGGCACAGTGTCACACCAGTGCAACTCATATCTGGTGTAACAGTAGTGTACATTAAAAAAAAAAATAGAAATTTGACTGTGAAATAATTGCAGTCAGTTTCCTTCACGCGTGTGCATTTCAGGGCCTGCCAGGGCACAGTGTCACACCAGTGCAACTCATATCTGGTGTAACAGTAGTGTACATTAAAAAAAACCTAGAAATTTGACTGTGAAATAATAGCAGTCAGTTTCCTTCACACGTGTGCATTTCAGGGCCTGCCAGGGCACAGTGTCACACCAGTGCAACTCATATCTGGTGTAACAGTAGTGTACATTAAAAAAAAACTAGAAATTTGACTGTGAAATAATAGCAGTCAGTTTCCTTCACACTTGTGCGTTTCAGGGCCTGCCAGGGCACAGTGTCACACCAGTGCACTGGTGTAACAGTAGTGTACATTAAAAAAAAAAAAATAGAAATTTAACTGTGAAATAATAGCAGTCAGTTTCTTTCACGCGTGTGCGTTTCAGGGCCTGCCAGGGCACAGTGTCACACCAGTGCAACTCATATCTGGTGTAACAGTGATGTACATTAAAAAAAAAAAACTAGAAATTTGACTGTGAAATAATAGCAGTCAGTTTCCTTCACAGGTGTGCGTTTCAGGGCCTGCCAGGGCACAGTGTCACACCAGTGCAACTCATATCTGGTGTAACAGTAGTGTACATTAAAAAAAAACTAGAAATTTGACTGTGAAATAATAGCAGTCAGTGTCCTTCACACGTGTGCATTTCAGGGCCTGCCAGGGCACAGTGTCACACCAGTGCAACTCATATCTGGTGTAACAGTAGTGTACATTTAAAAAAAATAAAAAATTTTTTGACTGTAATAGATTGAATAGCAGTTAGTTGTCTGCAAGCGTGTGTGTCAGGCCTACAGCGTCTACTCTGCCAACTTCTGCCAGTGCACAGTGCCACTCATATCTGTTGTCACAGTAGCTTGCATGCATAGTACCACTAATCGGAAAAAAAATGATAGACAGAGGCAGGCCACCCCGCAGGGGCCGTCGTAGTCGTGGTACTGTGATTCCCTTTGGCCCTAGAATAATGCCCAGTGTTCAGAGGCCACGTACCCTGAACTCGAAAAGTTCTGAGGACATAGTTGACTGGCTAACATAGGACACCCAATCTTCTACAGCTTCTGCTCGGAACCTTGACGCACCATCCTCCTCCAGCTTAGTTTCGGGCACCTCTCAAGATACCACACGCCCGCCTGCCGCCACCACCAACACTAGCACCACAGCTGCTTCACTTGATCTGTCAGAGGAGTTATTTACACATCAGTTGGAAGAAATGAGTGATGCGCAACTATTATTGCCAGAGGATGTAGATAACAGGGATATGTCTCAGTCAGGCAGCATTACACACATGGACGTACGTGTGATGATGATGATGTTGTACCCGCTGCTGCTTCCTTTGCTGAGTTGTCAGATTCAAGTGAAGCGGTTGATGATGACGATGCATCCGTGGATGTCATGTAGGTGCCCGCTAGAAGAGAAGAAGAACAGGGGGAAAGTTCAGATGGGGAGACAGAGAGGAGGAGGAGACGAGTTGGAAGCAGGGGGAGGTCGTCGCAAGGAGCTAGTGGCACAGCATGCATCGGCACCTGGGGTCAGCCAGACAGCACGCCAATCAACGCATGCTGTTGCCACCACCAAAATGCCATCATTGCAGAGCTCATCAGTGTGGCATTTTTTTGTGTGTCTGCCTCTGACAACAGCGATGCCATTTGCAACCTGTGCCAAAAAAAACTGAGTCGTGGGAAGTCCAATACCCACCTAGGTACAACTGCTTTTCAAAGGCACATGATCGCACATCACAAACGCCTATGGGATTAACACATGAGTACTAGCAGAACACAAACTCAAAGCCACCATCCTCCTCCTGGTCCAGCATCTTCAGCCATGTCAACCACTGCTGTCCTCCTTGCCCCCTCTCAAACATCCGCCACTCTGTCTCTCGCCTTGAGCAGTTCCTGCTCATCTGCCCACTGTCAGGTGTCTGCCAAGGACATGTTTGAGCGTAAGAAGACAATGTCACAAAGTCACCCCCTTGCCTTGCATCTGACAGCTGGCTTGTCTGAACTCTTAGCCCGCCAGCTTTCTGAGGCGTTCCAAAAATTTGTAGCTATTGGGACACCGCAGTGGAAGGTACCCGTAAGTAAGTAATGGCATGTCTGGCACACAGTGTTGGGGCAAGGGTCCATTGGACCACTGATACCTGGTCTGCAAAGCATGGTCAGGGCAGATATATCACCTACACTGCACATTGGGTAAACCTGCTGACGGCTGCCAAGCATGGAATGCGTGGCTCTGCAGAGGAGTTGGTGACACCGCCATGACTTGCAGGCAGGCCTGCTGCCATCTCCTCTACTCCTCCTACTCCATCCTCTTCCATAACCTCCTCGGCTAAGTCCTCTTCTGCTGCTGCATCTTGCTCCACATCAACATCACCCCCCCAGCTCCCCAGGTACTATTCCACATCCCGGATACGGCAGTGTCACGCCGTCTTGGGGTTGACTTACCTGAAAGCAGAGAGTCACACCGGACCAGCACTCCTGTCCACCCTGAATGCACAGGTGGATCAGTGGCTGACTCCGCACCAACTGGAGATCGGCAAAGTGGTTTCTGACAACGGAAGTAATTTGGTAGCGGCATTGAAATTGGGCAAGTTGACACATGTGCCATGCATGGCACATGTGTGTAATCTGATCGTACAACGCTTTGTGCATAAGTACCCAGGCTTACAGGATGTCCTGAAGCAGGCCAGGAAGGTGTGAGGCCATTTCAGGCGTTCCTACATGGCCATGGCGCACTTTTCAGATATCCAGCGGCGAAACAACATGCCAGTGAGGAGCTTGATTTGCGACAGCCCGACAAGTTGGAATTCAACACTCCTAATGTTCGACCGCCTGCTCCAACAAGAAAAAGCCATTAACGACTATTTGTATGACCGGGGTGCTAGGACAGCCTCTGCAGAGCTGGGATTTTTTTTGCCACGTTACTGGACGCTCATGCGCAATGCCTGTAGGCTCATGCGTCCTTTTGAGCAGGTGACAAACCTAGTCAGTCGCACCGAAGGCACCATCAGCGACATCATACCATTTGTTTTCTTCCTGGAGCATGCCCTGCGAAGAGTACTGGATCAGGCCATAGATGAGCGTGAAGAGGAAGAGTTGTGGTCACCATCACCACCAGAAACAGCCTTATCAGCATCGCTTGCTGGACCTGCGGCAACGCTGAAAGAGGATTGTGAGGAAGAGGAGTCAGAGGAGGAATGTGGCTATGAGGAGGAGGAGGAAGACCAACCACAACAGGCATCCCAGGGTGCTCTTTGTCACCTATCTGGTACCCGTGGTGTTGTATGTGGCTGGGGGGAAGAAAATACCTTCAGTGAGATCACTGAGGATGAGGAACGGGACATGAGTAGCTTGGCATCCAACCTTGTGCAAATGGGGTCTTTCATGCTGTTGTGCCTGTTGAGGGACCCTCGTATAAAAAGGCTGAAGGAGAATGACCTGTACTGGGTGTCCACGCTACTAGACCCCCGGTATAAGCAGAAAGTGCCTGAAATGTTACCGAATTACCGCAAGTCGGAAAGGATGCAGCAGTTCCAAAATAAAATAAAAAGGATGCTTTACACAGCGTATAAGGGTGATGTCACAGCACAACGGGAATCTAACAGGGGAAGAGGTGAAAGTAATCCTCCTCCTCCCACGACCACGCCGGCAAGGACAGGACGCTTTACAGACGTGTTGTTGATGGAGGACATGTGGAGCTTTTTAAGTCCTACGCATCGCCACAGCCCTTCGGGGTCCACCCTCAGAGAACGACTCGACCGACAGGTAGCAGACTACCTTGCCTTAACTGCAGATATCGACACTCTGAGGAGCGATGAACCCCTTGACTACTGGGTGTGCAGGCTTGATCTGTGGCCTGAGCTATCCCAATTTGCGATAGAACTTCTGGCCTGCCCCGCTTCAAGTGTCCTGTCAGAAAGGACCTTCAGTGCAGCAGGAGGTATTGTCACTGAGAAGAGAAGTTGCCTAGGTCAAAAAAGTCTAGATTACCTCACCTTTATTAAGATGAATGAGGGATGGATCCCGAAGGGACTGACAGTTGGCGATACATTCGACTAAAAAAGGCCTGATGAGATGAGCTGCCTTGGGCTAAAAATGGTCCACACGCTGCTGTATTTTATCTCTGAATGCCGGATGACTTGCGTGACTTATCCGCCACCAACTAGGGTTCAAGCCGCAATGTTTTAGGGCACTTTCTGCCTGGGAAACAAACATCAATTTTTCTGTCCGCTGCTACAGCAGCGGCTGCAACAATACCTAATTTTTCAGGCATGTGTACATGCCTAATTTTTCTGGCCTCTGGTGCTGCACTGTGGCTTCAAAAACCAAACCAAAAAAAGGCACATAACAGGGATTAAACTGATAGGAATAGTACTACTTAACACACCTTATAATAATGCAGTGAGAGGCAATGCAGAGAGAGGAGTCTGAAGAAGAGGAGTCAGAGGAGGAAGGTGGCTTTGAGGACGTGGAAGACCAAACACAGCAGGCGTCCCAGGGGGCTTGTTGTCACCTTTCGGGGACCCTTGGTGTTGTAAGTGGCTGGGTGGAAAAAGAGACCTTCAATGACATCAGTGAGGACAAGGAACAGGACATGGCTAGCTTGGTATCCAACCTTGTGCAAATGGGGAGTTGTGCAAATGGACTGTTTGCGGTTGTGCAAATGGACTGTTTGCGGTTGTTTGCGGTGCGTTAAACGGGGAGTTTGGTCTGTCACTGTGAAGCGGGCGTAACCCTTACACTACCTGATAGTTACAACATCATACCTGATGTTTTAAAGCACGTTATTCCAAACAATTTAGGAATGTTAGGTGATTTATGCCCTTTGTGGATTAAAACCAGACTCTGCATCAACTATGTAATTTTCCATAGGAGTTTTGCCATAGATCCCCCTCCGGCATGCCACAGTCCAGGTGTTAGTCCCCTTGAAACAACTTTTCCATCACTATTGTGGCCAGAAAGAGTCCCTGTGGGTTTCAAAATTCGCCTGCCTATTGAAGTCTATGGCGGTTCGCCCATTCGCGAACATTTGCGGAAGTTCGCGTTCGCCGTTTGCGAACGGAAAATTTTATGTTCGCGACATCACTATGCAGCAGGATTAGTATTTTCAGTACTTGTTTGGGACTCAGAATTATGTTCAAATATAGGCAGAGTTAATTCAAGTATTAGGCGACAATCTACTCTTAAGTGAAAAAGGTTTAGTTTACAGACCTGATGGATAATGTCCGTTGTGAAGAGGAAATCTCATCCAGAGTTTTAGCACAAGCCAAACTGTTTTCTTAGCAGAAGAGAGGAGCTGCGGTGTGTGCGTCTGCACGCTGTGAGTCTGGATGATGACGTCGCAGTCAGTGTTCACGCTGTGCAGAGCCAGGTGTAGCCGTGAGCTGGAGAGAAAGTGAACACCGAAGGAGACCTAGGCAGGTAAACTTTGGTGATTCAAAAGTTAATATCCTTTCTGAGGAGAATGAGGAAAAGAGAGTTAGTTGCTGAAGACTTTAGCATATGACAATATGCAGCATAGCTTGATAGAAGCGTTTCATGAAAAGTTGTACTGTGAATATTCAGGAGATCCTTCATACAGAACAGCTGCAGTTCAAGGTCATTCATTCCCCAGCACAGCCTGTCATCCTTGGTCTTCCTTGGCTTCGGATACACAATCCACAGTTCAACTGGGCTGAAAGACAACTGGCCTCCTGTGGTACCTCCTGTTTCCACTCCTGCCCTGCCTTGCTAAAGTCACTTCTCTGCTCTGCATCCCCATAGCCAGTATACAGACTCTTTCAAACCTTCCTTCAGTATATGCAGACTTTGCAGATGTGTTTGAGAAAAAAAGCAGCCAACGTGCTGCCACCCCACCGTCCTTATGACTGCAAAATTGACCTTGTTCCCAGAGCCCCACTTCCTAAAGGGAGGACTTATCCACTCTCCAAAGCTGAAACCAAATCCATGGAGGGGTACATCCAAGAGAACCTAGCTAAAGGTTTCATTAGCCCTTCCTCCTCTACTGCTGGGGCAGGCTTCTTTTTCGTCAGTAAGAAGAATGGTGGGCTCATACCCTGCATCGACTACAGGGCCTTGAACAACATAACTATCAAGAATCGATATCCCATTGCTTTTATCACCGAACTGTATGACTCAATCGGCCCTTTGAACTGTTATTCTCCCCCTAAATCTTTCAGATTGCATGGAAATAATAGATAGACACCAAAATCTGTGATACAAGATTATATGGGGGAAAGTTGATACATAAAAGAATGGAACATGGCATGTATCATAAATAACAGCTAATAAATGAACATGTGTTACATTATTGCAGCACACGTAATATCAAGGAATAGCTATTCTATCATGGGTTAGGTGACAACTTCATCAATAACAGTGATCAATATGATGACCCTGTCTAATTATGGATTGGGAATTATGAGTGTGCGCACTCTTCCATTCATGTGAGGAACGAGCACTTTTCTAAGTGCAACACTTTGTGCTACAAAGAAAGTGGACTGTGGCAACATTAGGTACGGGGAATATTTGAATATGTATGGATTTTATGATTGGTGATATATTATGATAAACTTTAAATGATGCATTATTTAATGTATATTATTGGGAACCATTGAAAATGAGATCACATATGAAATGAATACACTTATACCATATATAACAACTTGTATTAATCATAAATGCACTTAGACCTTGCAATGCATCTTAATGTATTCTATGGATATTATTAATGAATGTCTGATTACCATATGTAAACCCATTTGGATACAGTGGAATATGTGTATGGAATAATTTCATGCATATCTTCAAAGTTAGTGCTATTGTAAAACTGTACTGCATATCCATGTTAACATCATGAAACTGGAATATATTTCAAAACTGGCATTACGGCAGAATTATGATGCCATTGAGAAATATAGTGAACATTAAGTCCTAACCTTACGTGGGACGTGTCATTTGAAAACTCAATAACGCATTTGTATTGGCTATCAGGGAGTATGTATTTCTCCTTTCACCACATAGGGAAGTTATTTAGGACGGAGCTTCAAAATAGGTCACGCGTATACCTAGCCATTTTTATAATGTTTAGTTTTTCATTTAAATATGAAATTGGATGTATCATTACACAAAGTATGATTACTAACAATAAGTAGAGTTTGTGAGACAAACTAAACACAGCAGTTCAGTTGCGGAGAATGTTTGAACCTGGAGCAGTTTTTGAGGTGGAGATAGGTTAAAAAATGACTTTTTAAAGAAGCAAAATTGATATTCTTCTCACAGACAAAAGAACCAAAAGGTATAAATGCCAAATGAGATATAGACCTTTTCTTAAGTTAGCAAAAGATGACTTTTGTTCAACTCAAAATAAGGGGATTAGCATAATCAACATGTTAATAGAACTTGACCATCTATGAAATATACAAGTAAACAAACAATAAATAAAATATAAAAAGTAAATATAGAGTAAATATTATAACGGACAATCAGCTTGACATCTAAAGTTCCAAAACTCTATCTGGTACTAAATTTGATAGTAGAAAAGTTCAAATCCTCAATGAAACATACGCTTAAAAGTAGACATGTACATTTCATTTCGGACAAATTCGGAATTCGGTCGAATTTTGGCCGATTCGGAGATTCAGATGCATCCGAATTTCCAAATCAGCACATCCTGAAAAATTCCTGAAAATTCCGAAAATGAATAAATTAGTTTCTGAATTTTCGCATCCATTATTCATATCCGGAATTTTTCATTGTTTCTAAACCGCAGTTCCCCGACACTAACTGTAAGTCTAAAATAAAGCTGTTAACCCCTAAACCACCGTTCCCCGATGTCGCCAACACTAACTAAACCTATTAACCCCTAAACCGCCATCCCGAAACATCACCAACATGAACTAAACATATTAACCCCTAAACCACCGTTCCCAAAATATTGCCACCACTAAATAAAGCTATTAACCCCTGAACTGCACCCCCCACGTCACCAGCACGAACTAAACCTATTAACCCCTAAACCGCACCCCCCCACATTGCCAACACTAACTAAACCTATTAACCCCTAAACCGCTCTAAACCGCCAGCCCCCACATTGCAACAACCTAAATTAAACTATATTAACCGCTAAACCTAACACCCCCTAACTTTAAACCTAACCCTAACCATAACCCTAAACCTAACACCCCCTAACTTTAACATAAATAAAAATAGACCTAAATTAAAGTAACAAATATTAACTAACAACTAGATTATGAGTTTGGCGTTATGATTGAAAAAGCAGCAATATGGCCCATAATGCTGCTTTTTCCCTAACGCTGCTATTACAAGTCTTGTAGGTATAGGTGTACCGCACACCTTTTAGCCTGTCATGCAACGTTAGTACCACACTTTTTCAATGGGTCCCCCATATCGCCGGTATTACGAGTTTGCCTATTAGGCTAAAAAGTGAGCGGTACACCCTATACTGACAAGATCCGTACTGCCATCTAACGTCAGCAGTTATGAGTTTTACGCTACAAAGCTGTACCATAAAGCTCATAGCTAAAGTGTTAAAAAGTACACTAACACCCATAAACTACCTATTAACCCCTAAACCGAGGCCCTCCCACATTGCAAACACTATAATAAATGTATTAACCCCTAATCTGCCGCTCCTGACATCGCCAACACTATTAAAATGTATTAACCCATATTCTGCCGCTCCCCAACATCGTCACCACTATAATAAACCTTTAACCCCTAAACCACCGCTCTCCCACATCACAAACACTATTTAAATATTATTAACCCTTAATCTGCTGTCCGCCCACACCACCGCTATAATAAATCTATTAACCCCTAAACCGCAAGCCCCCCACAATGAAATATACTAAAATAAACTATTAACCCCTAAACCTAACGACCCCCTAACTTTATATTAATATTACAATTTCCCTATCTTAAATTAAATTAAAACTTACCTGTCAAATTAAATAAATTAATTTTAAATTAACAATTAAACTAAGATAATTATTAAACTACAATTAAACTAACTACCAATTAAATTAAACTAAACATTAAAAAAATCCTATCACTACTCTAAAAATTACAAAAAGTATCTAATTACAAAAAAAAAAAACTAAATTACAAAAACAAACAAACACTAAATTACGAAAAATAAGAAACAAATTATTAAAAATAAAAAAGAATTACACCTACTCAAATAGCCCTATTGAAATAAAAAGCCCCCCCAAAATAAAAAACCCTAGTCTACAATAAACTACCAATCGCCCTTAAAAGGGCCTTTTGTGGGGCATTGCCTCAAAGAAATCAGCTCTTTTACTTGTAAAAAAAATACAAACACCCCCCCACAGTAAAACCCACCACCCTTACAACCAACCCCCCCCCAAATAAAATAAATATCTAAAAAAAGCTAAGCTCCCTATTGCCCTGAAAATGGCATTTGTATGGTCATTGCCCTTGAATGGGCATTTAGCTCTTTTACATGCCCAGACCCTAAACTAAAAATAAAACCCACCCAAAAAACCCTTAAATAATCCTAACACTAACCCCCGATGATCCACTTACAGTTATTGAATTCCCGCTTCAAGGATCCATCCAGCTGGCAAGAAGTCTTCATCCAGATGGCCTCTTCGA
The DNA here is from genome assembly GCF_027579735.1 of Bombina bombina. NCBI lineage: Eukaryota > Metazoa > Chordata > Amphibia > Anura > Bombinatoridae > Bombina > Bombina bombina. Next base: position 1,069,878,370 of record NC_069501.1, on the reverse strand, counting down.
TCTTCATCCAGCCAACGAAGTCTTCATCCAGACGATATCTTCTATCTTCATCCATCCAGCGCAGAGCGGGTCCATCCTGAAGACATCCAGCGCGGAGCATCCTCTTGATACTGTCGCCGTCGTAAACTGGAACTTCAATGCAATTGACGCAATCCAAGATGGCATCCCTTGCATTCCTATTGGCTGAAAGATTTCAATTAGCCAATAGGATTAGAGCTGCTAAAATCCTATTGGCTGATTGGATCAGCCAATAGGATTTGAGCAGCTCTCATTCTATTGGCTGTTCCAATCAGCCAATAGGATGAGAGCTCAATCCTATTGGCTGATTGGAACAGCCAATAGGATGAGAGCTGCTCAAATCCTATTGACTGATTGGATCAGCCAATATGATTTTAGCAACTCTAATCTGGCTGATTTTAATCTTTCAGGCAATGGGAATACAAGGGACCCCATCTTGGATGACGTCACTTGCATTGAAGTTCCAGTTTACGGCGGCGACCGTATGAAGAGGATGCTCCGTGCCAGATGTCTTCAGGGTGGACCCGCTCCACGTTGGATGGATGAAGATAGAAGATGCCGTCTGGATGAAGACTTCTTGCCGGCTGGATGGATCCTTCAAGCGGAACTTCAATAACTGTAAGTGGACCGTCGGGGGTTAGTGTTAGGTTTATTTAAGGGTTTTTTCGGTGGGTTTTATTTTTAGTTTAGGGTCTGGGCAAGTAAAAGAGCTAAATGCCCTTTTAAGGGCAATGCCCATAAAAATTCTCTTTTCAGGGTAATAGGGAGATTAGGTTTTTTAGATAGTTATTTTATTTGGAGCGGTGGGTTGTGGGGGTGGTGGGTTTTACTGTTGGGGGGGGTGTTTGTATTTTTTTATAGGTAAAAGAGCTCAGCTAATATCTTTGTGCCAATGCCCCACAAAAGGCCCTTTTAAGGGCCATTGGTAGTTTATTGTAGGCTACGGTTTGTTTTTATTTTGGGGGGATTTTTTATTTTGATAAGGCTATTAGATTAGGTGTAATTCTTTATTTTTGATAATTTGTTTCTTATTTTTTGTAATTTAGTGGGGGGGGGGGGTTAATCTAATTTAGTTATTTTTATTTTTTAGTAATTTTAGAGTTTATTTTTTTTAATTTTAGGTTTTAGTGTAAGACAGGGTTTTATTTCACAGGTAAGTGTGTATTTATTTTAACTAGGTAGTTAGTAAATAGTTAATAACTATTTACTATCTAGGCTACATAGTTAAAATAAATACAAACTTACCTGTGAAATAAAAATAAAACCTAAGCTAGATACAATATAACTATTTGTTATATTGTAGCTAGCTAGGTTTTATTTCACAGGTAAGTAAGTATTTAGTTTTAAATAGGTATTATAATTAATCATTGTAACTTTAGTTTAGCTCTATTTTAATTATGTTAAAGTTAGGGGGGTTAGGTTTAGGGGTTAATATAGTTTAATTTAGCTTGTTGTGATGTGGGGGGCTTGTGGTTTAGGGATTAATAGGTTTTATTAGTTAATAATTGCAAATTTAATTTAGCTGTATTTTTATTATGTTAACATTAGTGGGTGTTAGGGTTAGGCTTAGGGTTACGTTAGGGTTAGGGTTATGTTAGGGTTAGGATTAGGGGTTAATGGATTTATTTAGTGGTAGTGATGTTGGAGGCAAGAGGTTTAGGCGTTAATAACTTTAGTATAGTGGCGGTGACATTGGGAGTGGCAGATTAGGGGTTAATAGTTTTATGTAGGTGGCGGCGATTTTGGGGCGGCAGATTAGGGGTTAATAACAGTATGTAGGTGGCGGTGATGTTGGGGGCAGCAGATTAGTGGTGTTTAGACTCAGGGTTTATGTTAGGGTGTTAGGTTTAAACATTTTTTTCTTTTTCCCCTTAGACATCAATGGGGCTGCGTTACAGATCTTTTGTTTCCGCGATCGCAGGTGTTAGGTTTTTTTTTGCCGGCTCTCCCCATTGATGTCTATGGGGAAATCGTGCATGAGCACGTCAAAGCAGCGCTTGTTTTCGGTGCGGTAAGGAGCTCAACGCCACCATTTCGCCCACGCAAGCCTGCTTTTTCAAAACCTGTAATACCAGTGCTATAGGGAGGTGAAATAACGCCACTCTTACAAAGTAATTTACCTGTGAAATAAAACCTAAGCTAGCTACAATATAACTAATAGTTATATTGTAGCTAGCTTAGGTTTTATTTATTTTTGACAGGTAAGTTTGTATTTATTTTAACTAGGTACACTATTTAGTAAATAGTTATTAACTATTTACTAACTACCTAGTTAAATTAAATACAAACTTACCTGTGAAATAAAAGTAAAACCTAAGCTGCCTTACACTAAAACCTAACATTACAAAATAAAAAAACTACCATTACAAAAAATAAAAAAACACCAAAATTACAAAAAATAAAAAAACTACCATTACAAAAAAGAACAAACAAAATTATCCAAAACAATAAACATTATTCCTATTCTAATACCCCGTTAAAAACAAAACAAACAAAAAAACACCCCAAATTAAAAAAAAACTAATCTATAATAAACAACCATTGCATTGCCCTAAAGAAATCAGCTCTTTTACTACAAAAGAAAAACAAACACCCCCTAACAGTACACAAACCCCCACCCCCCAAACCCACAAAATAAAAATAAAGTAAAACCTAATCTACCCATTGCCCTGCCCATTAAAAATAAAAAATGGCTATTCTAAAAAAAAATAAAAAAACACCCTAAAACAAAAAAGCATTACACAAAATAACAAATGAATTATCCAAAATAATAACAATAATTCCTATTCTAATACTCATTTTAAAAAACCCCACCCCAAAATAAAAGAAACCTAATCTATAATAAACTACCAATAGCCCTTAAAAGGGGCTTTTGTAGGGCATTGTCCTAAAGAAATTAGCTCTTTTTCTAAACAAAAATACAAAGACCAACTAACATTACAAACCCCCACCCCCTAAACCAACAAAATAAAAAAAAATATCTAAAAAAAAACTAATCTACCCATTGCCATAAAAAGGACATATGTATGGGCATTGTCCTTAAAAGGACATTCAGCTCATTTGCTGCCCATTAAAAATAAAAAATGGTTATTCTAAAAAAAAAAACACACCAAAACAAAAAAAGCATTACACAAAATAACAAACAAATTATCCAAAATAATAACAATTATTCCTATTCTAATACCCATTTTAAAAAACCCCACCACAAAAGAAAAGAAACCTAATCTATAATAAACTACCAATAGCCCTTAAAATAGCCTTTTGTAGGGTATTGCCCTAAAGAAATCAGCTCTTTTTCTAAACAAAAATACAAAGACCCACTAACATTAAACCCCCACCCCCCAAACCCACAAAATAAAAAAAAATCTACCTATTGGCCTTAAAAGGGCATTTGTATGGGAATTGCCCTTAAAAGGGCATTCAGCTCTTTTAAGAGTGCCCATTACCTTAATCTAAAAAAAAACCCACACTAAAAAACCTTAAAAAAAACCTAACACTAACCCCTCTTTAGGTACTCACAGTTGCTTGCTTGAATGATCTTCATCCCGGCGGCTCCATCTTCATCCAGGTGGCTCCATCTTCATCCATCGTGGGACCGGCATCTTCTTTATCCCTGCGGAGGCGGAGCGGGGAAGCGTGAAGGTGGAGGTCCAGGTGGAGGTCCATCAAACCGACGTGGAGGTCCTCTTCATGCAATCATCTGCCGTACACTGAGAATTGAAATGCAAGGCACCCCTTTTATACTGGGGGTACCATTGCATTCCTATTGGCTGAAAAAATTGAATCAGCCAATAGTAATAAGAGCTGCTTAAATCCTATTGGCTGTTCAAATAGGATTTAATCCAACAGGATTTAAGCAGATCTCATTTCCAATGGCTTATTCGAACAGCCCATACAAATGCCCTTTTCAGGGCAATGAAAAGATTAGGTTTTACTTTATTTTTATTTTGTGGGTTTGGGGGTGGGGGTTTGTAATACTGTTAGGGGGTGTTTGTTTTTCTTTTGTATGAAAAGAGCTGATTTCTTTAGGGCAATGCCCTACAAAAGGCCCTTTTAAGGGGATACAAAAGGCCCTTTTAAGAGCCCTTGGTAGTTTATTATAGATTAGGTTTTTTTTATTTTGGGGTGTTTTTTTAAAAAAAAACAGGGTATTAGAATATGAATATTTTTTATTGTTTTGGATAATTTAATTTGTTTTTTTGTAATGGTAGTTTTTTTATTTTTTGTAATTTTAGTGTTATTTTTTGTAATGGCAGGTTTTTTATTTTACAATGCTAGGTTTTAGTGTAAGGCAGCTTAGGTTTTACTTTTATTTCACAGGTAAGTTTGTATTTATTTTAACTAGGTAGTTTTAAATAGTTAATAACTATTTACTAACTAGTCTACCTAGTTGAAACAAAATACAAACTTACCTGTTAAATAAAATAAAACCTAAGCTAGCTACAATATAACTATTAGTTATATTGTAGCTAGCTTCAGTTTTATTTTTATTTCACAGGTAAGTTTGTTTTTAATTTTAAAGGTATTTATTTAGTTAATAATTTTAACTTTAATTTAGGTCTATTTAAATTATGTTAAAGTTAGGGGTTGTTAGGGTGAGGGTTAGGATTAGTTTTAGAGGTTAATATAGTTTAATTTAGGTTGTTGCGATGTGGGGGCCGGAGGTTTAGGGGTTAATTAATAGGTTTAGTTAGTGTTGGCGATGTCTGAAACTGCTGTTTAGGGGTTACTAAGTTTAGTTAGTGTTGGCGATGTTTGGTAATACTTTATTTAATGATTTATTTAATGTTGGTGATTTTTGGGAATGGTGGTTTAGGGGTTAATAAGTTTAGGTAGTGTTGGCGATCTGGGGTGTGCGGTTTAGGGGTTAATAGGTTTAGTTCATGTCCGCGATGTCAGGGAACTGCGGTTTAGGGGTTAATAACTTTATTTTGTGATTTAGTTAGTGTTAGCGATGTGGGGGAGCGGCCGTTTAGGGGTTAATAGGTTTAGGTAGTGTTAGTGATGTGGGATGACCGCAATTTAGAGGTTAATATCTTTATTTAGTGGCGGCGTGGGTGGCAGCATTTTTAACATATTTTTTTTTCGGCAATCGCTGGAACATTAGTTACAAATAACGTTTCGGTCCGTAATAGCAATTCGGTCCGACATTAATAACAATTCGGTTACTGTTTCGAATGATTCTGAATTTCAAAATTTGGAACGACACTAATAAATCCCGAAACAGAATTACCCACACATACTGAATTATTCCGAATGTCTTGAACCAAATTTTTTTATGACCCAAATCGTATGAAACAAAGTTTTATTTTAATTGTTTATTAATCATAGTAATTTTGATGTTGTTAAAATTGTCATCATTCAGCATTAGTTAGAGGGAGAAATACATTAGAATAATTTTTCTCTCATGCTTTCCTCTTCTAGACAACAAACTTGTATGTATAGACACATTGAAAAGGAAAGCAACATAAGGAACAATATCCCGTTATTTGCTAACTTTGTATCACTATGTATATACATCAATATGCCAGTTAAACAAGATATTCTGCCTAGCAACAGCTTAGCATTTGATGCCGAATATTTCTATTGGCTTGGTAACCCCGACACGTCACTTCCGTTTTGAACACATGCAGTGACGTGATCAGAGGGACATTTAAAAGCTGGTGTTTTTAGTCAGAAAATCAGTCACCTTTGATAAAGCTACAGCAAAACGTGTCAGGTGACACGAGCGGGGGTCAGAAGTAACCTTTACACTGTATAGATTGACTCGATCCAGGTCTGTAAAAACTTTTTATATATTTTTATTAATAAAAGCTACGCTTTACTGTTGTAAGACTTGACAATAAGAGAAATAATTTTTAGTGCACACTGCACAGCGAATGATGATGGCCACACTATAACTATCTGTCTCTTATTTGTTATTTATATTATGGAAGAAATCTCTTCATGCGGAGGAGCTGTATGAAGTAACTTTTTCCTAGTTTTTGGTGCTTCAGGTGTTAGCACTGATATATTCTATCTAGCAGCATACATTTAGAGCATCCAAATCGAGTGTATATATATATATTGCTATATGGACCGCACATGCCTTTTTATATAGAATTTTTAAAATTTCTTTTAATTGTGTTTTATTTCTCCTTTTTAAGATTACTCTGAATAAAAGTTATGTTTTAGAATTTTCTCTGTCACATAGTTTGAGACCTGATATGATAATTAATTATTTCAATTTTGCCCTTTGGAGTAATATAGTAACATAGTAACATAGTAGATGAGGTTGAAAAAAGACCGAAGTCCATCAAGTTCAACCTATACAAATCTAAAATATATACAAAAAGCTCCAGTTAAGCTTAAATAATCCCACTAAAAGGTGACCCATTTAATACTAGCAATCATATCCATGAATTTTGTTTATAGACAGAAATGTATCCAAACAATTTTTAAATGTATCTAGGGTATTGGCATTCACTACCTCCTTTGGTAATGAGTTCCACAATTTTATTTCTCTTACAGTGAAAACACGTTTCCGTTGCAGGAGATGAAATTTCCTTTCCTCCAACCTTAAAGGGCCACTGTAAGTAAATATTTTCTATGCCTGTTACTAACTAACTACCCCAAATACGTTTTTTATCAATAGCATTTCATTAACATATCTCTACCATATATCAGAAATCTTGTCTGCAAATTTAATTGTTTTCCAAACCCACTCCGTGGGTATCCTTTGCTCTGTACCAATCCGTTTACAATACCTAGGTTTCAAAATGGCGCTTTAAACACAAAGTTATTGGTTTAAATATTTTGAACATGCAGTGCTGAAAATAGTGGGCAGGATAACGTGACATCATCGGCGAATAAAAGATATAACTTTTAGAACGTTATGAGACTTCGTTTTGGAGAAAATATAGGTCAGTAGGTTTTAATTAATGTTTATTAACTTTAATATGTTAGTTGTTTAGCTAAAAAAAAACCCAGAAAGTAATCCTTTAAATTGTGACCTCTGGTCACAAACAATTTTCTTGGAATAAACAGAGCTTCTGCCATCTCTGTATATGAGCCTTGAATATATTTATATAAAGTAATCATGTCAACTGTTAAGCACCTTTTTTCTAAAGAAAACAGACCCAGTTTGGCTAGCCTCTCCTCATAGCTTAAATTCTCCAATCCCCTTATTAGTTTTGTGTCACTTCTCTAAACTTTTTCTAGTTCTGCAATATCTTTTTTTGCGATCGGTCCCCAGAACTGCACTCCATACTCAAGGTGAGGTCTTACCAGGGCTTTATATAGTGACAGAATGATGCTTTCCTCACTTGAATCAATGCCTCTTTTAATACATGCTAGTATCTTATTAGCCTTTGAAGCCGCTGCCCTGCATTGTGCACCCATCTTTAGCTTGTTATCTATTACTAACCCCAAATCCCTTTCCTCCTGTGTTTGGCTAAGTCTTGTCCTATTTAAATAATATGTTGCCTGCTTATTTTTACTTCCAAAATGTAGAACCTTGCATTTTTCCGTATTAAATCTCATTTTCAATTTACCTGCCCATATTTCTAATTTTTGCAGGTCCCTTTGTAACAAAAATTCATCCTGTGCTAACCTAATGACCTTACTTAACTTAGTATCAGCTGCAAAAATAGAGACGTTGCTATTTAATCCTTGCTCCAAGTCATTTATAAAAATATTAAAAAGAATAGGGCCCAGTACTATTACCTTTGTCCAATCTGAGTATGATCCATTTACTACTACTCGTTGCTCCCTATCTTTTATCCAGTTATTTATCCATGAGCTAATATTTTCAGATATTGTGCATTAATCTCTCATGTGGCACTGTATCAAACTCCTTTGCAAAATCTAAGTATATCACATCAACTGATTCCCCTTTATATTTTTGCTTACTTCCTTATAGAATCTAATTAGATTAGTTTGACACAATCTATTTCTCATAAAACCATGCTGATTAGAACTCATAATCTTGTTTACACGAATATGCTCATCAATATAAATCCCTTATAATCCCTTCAAATATCTTCCCCACTATTGATGGCAGACTAACTGAATAGCTTCCTGGATCATCCCTACTTCCCTTTTTGAAGAGTGGTACCACATCAGCTTTACGCCAAAAATTAAGAGTATAGGTTTGTCTATAACATTGCTAAATTCCCTTAACACCCTTGGGTGTATTCCATCTGGGACTGGAGTTTTATTTACCTTAATATTATCCAATTTGTTCCTGATATCCTCTATACATAACCCAGTTAATGGTATGGGCTGGCATGTTCTATTTTTTTCCAAAGCATCATCAAATGGTTCCAATGGAGTGCTTTGGTGATGCTCTTTTTCTGTCCTTGTATTATCCATCAATCACACATTACCTGTATCTGTCAATAGAGAGCAATGGTCATTGTGCTCGCTTTGTATAAAGCAGCAGACATCGGTACAAATCTCCTTCAGATGATAATATCCTGGAAAGCTCCTAGGGGTAGATACGCTGACTGCATTTATAATTACACAAGCAGTTCACCAGAACTGCTTGTGCAATGCCGCTCCCTGCAGAATTGCGGCCAATCAACTGCTAGCAAAGGTTGTCAATCAACCCGATCGTATAGGATCGGGTGGATTGTAGACCGCAGCCTCAGAGGCAGCGGACAAGTTATGGAGCAGCGGTCTTTAGACCGCTGCTTCATAACTGCTGTTTCCGCCGAGCCTGAAGGCTTGCGTGGAAACAAGGGGAAAAAGGGCCATTGGGCCCTTGTTAAATCTACCCCTCTGTGTTTACTTTTACAAGCATGCCTAATACAGTGTGCTGTTGCATAAAAAATGGCATCCTTCAAAAATCCAACTGTTCTTGTGCACTCCAGTAATAAGATTTTGCATTTAAAACTCCTAAACTGCCACAACTCTAATAACAATAAACCCCCTACACTACTTTACTCTTTAACTGCCACAACCCCATCGCAATAAACTCCCTACTCTATTAACTGTATTTCTCTATTAACCTATAGGGGATAGGGTTTTTTAGGGGGCTTTTTCTATTTTCAGATCGACATTTAGGAAAGAGATTGCTTGGAAATTTGCTGGGTTGTCTGCCGGCTTGTCCTGTTTGAGAATAACCGTAATATGCACTTCCAGCATGAATGATGGCAGGGGACAAGAAAGGTCAGATCTGTTGAATATTTTTAATAAAAAGGGAGATAGTAGGGATTTGTATGTCTTATAATAAAGGCTTATATAACCATCTAGTCCCAGCCTTTTCCCCTGTTTCAGAGAGCTGATAGCATATTCAAGTTCCTGAGGGGAGATAGAGAGTTTAAGGGATTCAATACAGTCCGGGCTGATCCGAGGTAAGGGCACTGAGTCTAGATAGGCAGAGCATTTGTGTCTATGTAAGTTGCTGATCTATTAGGGAATAGGTTGTATAGAGACATGTAATATGAACGGAAAGCGTGTGCAATATCTTTGGAGGTAGTATTTCCTCCAGTCATTGTGGAAGCTAAGGTATGTATGTAGGAAAATGGGCTTTAATGTTTCAAA